>NW_022196913.1:75064052-75101536 GCF_008632895.1 Mastomys coucha | reverse complement strand
CCTGCCTCTGCCTCCCAAGTGCTGGGATTAAAGGCGTGTGCCACCACCACCCGGCTCGACAAACTCTTACTTTGAAGTTCAGGCTGGAAAGAAAGTCACTACATAGCTAGGCTAGCCTTGAATTTGAAACAATCCTGCCTCAGCCTCCTGAGTTCTGGGATTAAAGGCATGCACCACCACCGCTGGGCTCACCAGGACCAATTTCCTAATGTTTACTTAGGTCTTTAATGTTCCCTGCATCCATCATAGAGGCTCTTGGGTGCATTTTTAGGACATTTGCTTTGGTCCTGATTTTCTTACTGTATGACGTCATCTCAGACTCAGTGTCTGGATATGGGTATGTACAAGAGTGCAGGTATCAGAGGAAGGTATCAGATCTGGACCTGGAGTTACAGGTTGTGAGCTGCCCAGTGTGGGTCGTGGGACCTGTGCAAGACCCATGCAAGACTTGTACTTGCTTTTAACCTCTGAGCCATCTTTCCAACCCCCAAAGATAAGTTCCATTCCCTTGGCTTAGCCTTATCATAAATCACAGTTATAAATTCATGACACAAAGATTCACTGATAATTTGGGCACTTAATAAATTACATTCCTGTTTATATCATTTCTTTAAATTATTTCTGGTTAAATAGCATTTTAAAAGGTCAGATTATGGATGGAGAGATGGTTCAGTAGTTAAAAAGCACTGGCTGCTCTTCCAAAGGATTCAAATCCCAGCACCCATAGCAATTTACAACTGTCTGTAATTCCAGTTCCAGAAGATCTGACATGTTCACACAGACATACATGGAGGCAAAACACCAATCTAAATATAATAATAATAATAATAATAATAATAATAATAATAATATCAGATTATTGCAAAGGGGTGTCATAGGCAAGGGAGAGATGCTCCCCCCACACACACCTGTGACAGACAGGAGAGATGGCCCTGCCCCTCACTGACTGCTCACTCAGGAGAGTAGGCCCCACACCAGGCTTGGACAACACAGTAGAGGTGTCTCAGGTGGTGGGAGAGCAGGGCCCCACCCCTAGGCAGCCCCAAGGGCATGAGCAAGGGAGAGCTGACTCTATCCCTTGTCTGCCATGGAGGGGAAAGGTCAAGATTCTCCTAGTCACCTGTGGCAGGCAGGAGAGCTGACCCTGCTGTGTGCTGGCTGCAGCCTGGGTGAGCTCGCTGAAGGGCGGTGCTGGAGAGCTCCCCCTGGTGGTGTGGGGGTGGGAGAGCTGATGGACTGGCCAACTCAGCTACCACCCAGGCCCAGATCCAGGGCTTTGAGTTGCCCTACCCCAACATCTACCCTATTGTGATCTGCTGGAATGTGTGAAAGTGCCTGCCGTGCAGATCCAAAGCTACAGGATCTCTCTGACACAGGACAACAGTAGGATGTTAGAGAGGAGTCCCTATGAATAGCCAGGATAGATAGGGTAGCAGAAGCCAGAGGGCTCAAACGACTCGCTACAATGAACATACCCGACCATGACACCCTACAGCTTCCACAACAAGATTTTTTAAACTCTAATTTCATTTTCTTTTGCAAGGAGAGGTTGAAAGGGCAGAAGGGACAGAGAGGTGAGTGGGGTTGGGGTGCATGATGTGAAATTCACAAAGAATAAGATCAGATTGCTCATTTTAAATATAGAGCCGTTCATTTTTAAGAGACTATCAAGACATTCCACTAGGGGGCAACCAAAGACTGATTTATGGTTTTTAAAGGCCTCCAAGTAAATGTGGCTTTTATGAATTTTTAAGTATGTAGAATAAATTTGGGGAAAGGTTATTACTTTCAGTTGGTAACTAAAATATTTTGGTTGTCTTTCGAGTGTGTAATCTTTTGCAGACCCCTTTGCTGGTGGACCCTCGTTCGTGCGTGTGTGCGTGCGTGCTTCTCGCTGTTAACTTGCTCACCAGTCCTGGTACTCCTGGTTCCCTCACCACAGAATGTGGAGACCAATAAGTGCGAATTGTGAAATGGTGTCATGCCGACGATGGTCTCCCTCAGGTGGCTGTCCTTGCTAGAAGCAGGGACAGGCTTAGGGTCTTAGTCACATCTTGCCTACCTTACTGTGGTGAATATTCCCACCAGGTCCACTCCAAACGCTTAATCCCAGGCTGTCTGCTCTACCCCTCGGCCCTGCGCTCCCCTCGGCCCTGCGCTGCACTGCTTCCTCTTACGGAGCAGACTTTGAGCAGTCACTCTGGTGATCATTTTGCACACTTTATTCCAGACATGATAATGTCTCGCTCCCTCAACTTCCTGTGTGTTCTCTCCCACTCCCTCCCTCTCTTGTTGTATAGATTGTTAATCCCAACATCCGTCTTCTCTCTTCATGTGCCATTTTCTGGTATGTCTGGCAAGATGGAAATTTTGCCTCTTTGGAATCGTGTATTAATCCTTTTTGTGTGTGTGTGTGGTCTTTCTACCATGTTTACTTCCATTAAAGACTACGCTACCACCATTAGCAAGTTCTCGAAGAGCAGAACTCATTAACCTTTGAAACTCTGTCAGCAAAATGCCTTCTGCATAATAGACTGTGCACAGAGGCTTGGTTGAATGGTTATAGGGGTAACAATTGGTTGTCATTTGACAGGACTTTATCCAACTCTCCTCCTTTCAGGTCGCACGGGAGACTTTGACTGCAGTTATTTTTTAGTTATTTTTATTTATTTTCAAGTGAGTGAGAACTGAGCCACCACATCTTTGCTACTCTGATTCCACCATGCCCGGTTTTCCAATCCTTTTTTGCCTCTGCCTGGGACGCTCTCTCCCTTCGGTCATCTGCTCCCTTCGGTCATCTGCTCCCTTCTTGCTTCACCCACACAGCTTTGACTCCTCCACGGGTCTCGTCCCGCTGATTAGCCACTTCCTGCTCCAGGCTGGCTGTCTCCTTGGGGCAGCTGGAGGTCCTTTGTGTTGTGATCGCTGGATGTATCAAAGCTTTTCCCTCCACCCCGCGGTGCGCCCTCCCATCCTTAGTCTGAAGGGAAGCCCCGCATTGGCGGACCCTTTCTTTCCAAGGTACCTCATCCTAGGTGAGGTTAGGAACACAGCTCATGACGAGGTGGGGAGTCACCCTTGTGTCAGAGGACCCTAACATGGCTCCCTTGGTCTTCCCGTGGGCTATCAGGGAAGTGTAAGGTGCTGACTCCTTTCTGAGATTATCACTGCGATCAAGTATAAGTGCTCTTTAATTATTTCCCGAGAGGATAAATATTCTAGGGTCAGGGCTGTGTCTCTGCCCACTCCCCCACCCCTAGCTTCTCCATGTATGTTCCTGTAATCTCATAGAGACAGGCAAGTGATGACTGAAGAATTGTGGGAGCCAGAGACAGAGACACCAATGTAAACAACGAAACTTGTTACATACCTTTTTAAAAAATTTATTTTATTAGATATTTTCTTTATTTACATTTCAAATGTTATCTCCTTTCCTGACTTCCCCGCCCAAACCCCGCTATTCCAATCCTCCCTTCCCACATATCTTTATTGTTGGGATTTTGTTTTGTTTTGCTTTGTTTTGACAGGTTCTTACCACATAGCCCTTGCTGGCTTAGAATTCTCCATATAGACCAGACTGGCCTGGAATTCACAGAGGTCCACTTGCCCCTCTGCCTCTCAATTGCTGGGGTTAAAAGCATGTGCTAATATGCCCAGCTGGTAGCTCATTTTTCATTTGGCTCGGCAGTGAACTAAATGCCTGTACACATATGTGTTAGGAACAACCAACTCTATGAGAGAAGGTGCCATTAGCACTATTTTTTTTTTCTCCAGAAAAGAGATATCTAGATGAGCTGAGAGACCCACCCCTCCCTTACTGGTGAATCTAGAGCTGGAGTTAAATGCTGGCTGTTTGCTGCTAGACACTGGTCTTGGCTCCTTGCCTGCTGCATGTGTGTCTGACGTCATATGTATGCAGTGCCCACAGAATCCAGAAGAGGGCATCAGATCACCTGGAACTGTGGCTGGCCCAGCCTGCATCAGGAACCTCTCCGTCGGTGTTGTTTTCTGCCTTATTAGAGAGCCACTTTCTGTTGGTTTTGCTTCTAGTAAATAAGAAATTCAAGCTATTGAGCTTCTTCCATGCCCTCAACTACTGACATGTTCTTACTTAGGGCATTACATTTTGAGATCTTCTGACAAACAATATTCTTTCACAACTTCAAATAATATAACATCAGTTTCTTCATTAAATAGGGTTATTTGAGGAGCTCGGGAGTTAGGAGCACTTGCTTTTCTTGAGTAGGACCCAGGTTTGCTTCCTAGCACCTACATGGTGGCTGTAACTCTAGTTCCAGGGGATCTCATGCCCTCTTGCCTCCGTGGGTATCAGTCATGCATATGGTGCACATACATACATACATACATGTATGCAAATATTCATAATCTTAAAAAGGGTTGCTTAGTACATATTTATTGAGCATTTACTACATCATAGTTTATCTGTTAGAGGTAGCAGAGATGCCAATTTAGTTCAAAATAATCTCTTAAAAGTACCAGAGAGATGGCTCAGGGGTTAAGAGCACTGGCTGCTCTCTCAGAGGACTAGGGTTCAATTCCCAACATCTATGTGGTGGCTCATAACAGTCTGTTACTCAAGTTCCAGGAGATCTGATGCCCTCTTCTGGCTTCTGTGGGTACCAAGGCACACATGTCACCACATGTCAGACACATGTAGGGAAAGCATGCTACACATAAAGTTATCACTAAGAGCTTAAATTCATTTTCAAAAAGGAAAATTATTTTGGGAAGAAGAAACACAGGAGGGACAGGGAGAAGAGAGAAAAACAAGTGAGTGTTAAATATATCATGTGTGTGTTTGCCGGCATGTGTGTCTGTGTACCAGGTGAGTGCCTTGTGCTCACAGAAGCCAGAAGAATTCATTGGCTATGCTAGGACTAGAGTAACAGATGGTTGTGAGCTGTCACATGCATGCTGGGAAGCGAACCCAGGTTTCCTGAGAGAGCTGCAAGCCCTGTTAACTGCTGAGCCGTCTCTGTAGCCCCAGAAGAAGATATTCCTTACCTGTAAAAGCCACAACATCAATAAATTAGCATTTTCAAACTTTGACTAGGAAAGGGTTAAAAATGAAATGGAATTATCTCACCAGCGCACACCAGAAACAAAGCAATGGAGTGGAATCTACGGACAATTAGAGCAAATCTAAACCAGCAGGCCCAGATGGTAGTTAACTTGGATAAGCTAAGAAATTACCTAATGAGTATATTAAACTAATTATGTTCTTCCAAAAATTATGAACTGTTAGTTTAGGAAGTATGAAAAACAAAAACAAAAAAATCATTTTCCTACTAAGTGTCATACAGGTGTGAGTAATTGTTTTCCAATGTAGATATGGTATAGATGAAGTATATACTTAATGACAGAAAAAAAAAAGATAATGTTGGTCCAGAGGAGCATGGAAATACTCAGCAGGGGTATCGATGGCATCACACAGTGTTAGCCTCCTCAGAGGGGCTGCGCAGTATCTCAGAACACTCCAGTGGATCAGCTAGTCATTCTAATTCACGAGTGTAGTTTCATGGCAATAAGACAATCAAAACCAGAAGAGAGCCTGCTCAGAGCTGTGGTCTGAGAGTCTACCCTCCCTGCCTTTGGGTTTCAGGAACTTCAAGGCAGGGCAAGGGAGAGAGACACTGTAGGGATAGGCAGAGAAAAGCCTCCATCTTGATCTCTGCAGGGGTTGTTGCTCAAGACACAGACGTGGGTTACCTAGCCTGCAGGGCATGGTTTAGGGAGCACAGCTGTCTGTGAATAGTTCTGAGTTAGAACTGGGGCATCAGGGAAGGTAGGCTCTCTCTAAAAGGCAAGAGAGCCTAGTCACCGATAAGCCTAAAGACCACGGAGAGGTAGCACTTAGCACCCAAGAGGACCACTCTAATAAAAACGTCAAACAGTACTTCTTAAATATTCAAGTGAGGAATGTTGGTCTAGTAACAAAGTAGTATAGACAATTTTTGGGAGACAGTCCATTTTTCCCTGGAACATTTCAGTGGAGAGTTGCCCGTGGAGCCACCAGTTCTGTTAGGTAGGTCCTCAGGAGAAACAGAAACATCTGCACACAGCAGTCTATACACTGACATTCCCTTAGTGGTCAAACCTGGAACCCCGATGTCCAGTTATTAGTAAATAGATTTAAAAATGCTGTAACCATTTAACAGAATGCTACTTATTCATAAACAGTACAATGTACCTGAGCCTTGAAAACATTAACTGAAGGAAGAAAGGCACAAAAGACCACAAGCGATGTTGTCCCATCTATATTGAAATGTCTAAACAGGAGGAGCAGAGAGACAGAAGGCAGGCTAGGGAGTTACAGAGATGGAGACATACTTTAAACATTGTGCTGTTTCTTCAAGATATCCAACTTTGTGCTGGTTGTGCATTCTACACTTGAAATGACGGGACCGGATAGCATATGACTTATATATCATTAAAGTTACAAAAACCTCCAAAAATTTTGAAGTTTATAGTCTAGGCCTTTGGGTTCAAGTTACTGTCTTTGTGATCCCAATGTTTTTTGTTTTGTTTTGTTTTGTTTTTCCGAGACAGGGTTTCTCTGTGTAACCTTGGCTGTCCTGGAACTCACTCTGTAGACCAGGCTGGACTCGAACTCAGGAATCTGCCTGCCTTTGCCTCCCAAGTGCTGGGATTAAAGGTGTGCGCCACCACTGCCTGGCCCTAATGTTGTTTTTAACTTTGGGAGATTGTTTTGTCAAAGGGCCATACAGTAGAGCCATCTATCCTAGTTGGGGATCACTATTGCTCCAATGAAACACCACGACCAAAAGCAAGCTGGCGAGAGAAGGGTTTACTTGGCTGCCACTTCCACAGCACTGGTCATCACTGAAGGGAGTCAGGACAGGAACCCAAACAGGGCAGGAACCTGGAGGCAGGAGCTCAGGCAGAGGCCATGGAGCTGGTTGCTTACTGGCTTGCTCAGCCAGTTTTGTTATAAAACCCAGGACCACCAACCAGCCCAGGGGTGGCCCTACCCACACTGGACTGTGCCCTTTCACATCACTCAGTAATTAAGAAAATGCCCTACAGGCTTGCCTGCAGCCTGACGATCTGAAGGCATTTTCTCAATTGAGGCTGTCTCCTTTCTAATGATTTCAGCTTGTGTCAAGTTGACATGAAACTAATCAGCACACCATCTAAGGGTGAAGGCTTTGGAATGTGAAAAATGTATTAATAGCTGTCAGTGTAAAAAAAATAATAAAAAAAAAATCCTCTCTATATCTGTTTTCTAAACTACAAACCCAGAAGAACAATGCTGTTCTATTTAAGTTCTCATTCGGGGCTCCTGGTAAGAAGGGGCAAAACATGAGACGCTGTCCGTGCTAAACAGATGAAGTTATCAATGTGACTGTCTGGCCAGAATGCACAGACACAGGACAGAACACAGGCAGGTGACAGAAATGAGGAGTTCCAGAAGTTCAACTGACAGCCACTTCACGGCCAGCTCATGGGTGTGGTGGCCTCCAGTGCCCAGCACTCTACTGCACAGAGGGTACATTTCTGACTCAGTGACCATAATATTACTGTGGCTTTAAGGTATGGGTTTGCAAGAACAAGAGGAGAAGCCAGCGATAGGAATCCATGGGAACATCCATGGGAGGAAATGTTCCTGGTAAAGAAAAGGCCGTTAGAGTTTCTCTGGTGGCAGAAAAAAAAAATTGTGTACTGACTCTCAAGTTCGTATACCACATTCTGAAGTCCCGTGTCAACTGCAAACTGGAAATCTTGGTTTAGGGACTTCCTTGACAGTGGCCCTCAACAGCCTGCCCATCTCTGCTGATGACAATGCCCTTCTGTGTGTTCAGACAAGAGTCACCCCCAAATACCTGTTTCTTTCCCACACCCAATTTGTCAGATCCTCTAGGCTCTATTCTTTAACACTTATTTATGTGTATGTGCCTGAGCGTGTACACTACATCCGTGCAGGAGGAGGTGGTGGGATTGCCAGAGCTGGAGTTCTGGGCCACTATGCAGGTTCTGGACTTGGATCCTCTAGTGCTTTTACCTGCCCAGCCATTGCTCCAGCCCCTCAGCTCTGCTCTTAAATAGAGATGTGAGACCTGGAAGCTGTGCTGCCTGGCCACCACCAGCTCCTTCTGCCTGGCCCTGAGCTGTCTACACCCTCTGCACAGCAGCCAAAGTGGTACTTTGTTAACAGATAAAGTGAAAGATAACAGATAAAGCTGGAGTCTCTGATGGGTGCACAAGGACTTCGGGGAACCGCCCCCCCATCTCCCTTCACCTCTTTGTTCCCTTCCACTGCTCTCCCTTGGTTTCACTTGCCTTTCATATTTTGTCTGGCAAGGGCAATACCTCACTTATGTCGTTTTCATGTGTCATACCGAAATAGCAATAAATACAACCAGGGAGCAGGTGTCTGCTTGCTTGGAACATAGGCACCCATTGTCTTAAGGGCACACAAATACCTGCCCCACACTGAGGAGGCGAATGTGGAGCCACCGGACGGTTTTTAAGTAGGTCAGATTTGCATTAAGATAGCTGGTTTTGCTTTCAGCATGGATAATGGATTTGAGGAGAACTCCTAGCTGGAAGCAAAGCCTGGAAGACAGACAAGTTAGGAAGCTTTTACAACAGACCAGATGGGAGCCAGCACTAAGGCTGTGTGTGGGTGCTCGTGGGAAATGAGAGCAGAGCCCAAATACAGAAACATGTTAAGGTAGAACTGGCTGAATCCAGTATTTGCCTGAATGTGGGGTTTGGAGGGAAAGCTTTAGGGGGGAAACTTTTGGCTTGAGTTACTCGGAAGATGTATCATTTAATGGTCATAAGATTTATGCCCTAAGATGAAACTATTTGTATTTTAGTTGAGACAGGGTCTCATGTAGCCCAGGCTGGCCTTGAACCCCTGATCATCCTGCCTCCACCTTCCTAGTGCAGGCTTTGCAGGTCTTTGTCCCAACCCTGGCGGGAAGATGAAGGCTCAAAGATCCTGTTTAGGAATGGGTGTGACTTGGGTGTGAAGTGAGAGGGTGAGGTGGGGTATATTTCCTGTTAGACATTTGCATTGAAAGTATTGCTGGGTAGGGACAAGCAGTTAGCTTTGGGGTTTATTTGGCATCACTGAGGAAATTCAGAACTACAGAATAGGATATTATAAGTTTTATAAAAAATTGTTTTTAGTATTTAGAATAATTATTAGTTTAAATTTTTTATTTAAATACTTTTTTGTGTGTGTGGTTTTGCTTTACTGTAGCCCAGGCTGGCCTTAAACTCTATGTAGCTGAGGACAAGCCATAACTCTAGTCTCCTGCCTCTTTTTGTTAATTGCTGGGATTACAGGTGTGTGTGCCACCACGCAGGGCTCTGTTTTCCTAACTCCTTTCCTGAACAGCATTACAGGGTAACTGTAATCTGTGGTCCTCAGTTCGGGTAACTTTTAGTGGTCAGAGTTCACGAAAAAAGCTATTACCTTTTGCTACAGGCATTTGACCTGTACTAAGGAAACTGAGGCCTGGCTCTGCGGTCCTTCCCCTTGGGAGGGTCTGCTCTCACCTCCCCCGCCCCTCCCCAGCCAGCCTCCCTTCCCCACCCGGAGCCCTGAGATTTCCACAGTAACGGCCGCTCCCCAGCCGCCACCCCCAGCCCAGGCGCCGCTGCTTTGTCCAGCTCTATGGCAACAGCGGGCAGCGCGGAGCAGGCAGCCCCAGGCCGCGTGCCGTGGGGCGGCGGTCGTTCCCCAGACAGCGGGGCTGGGCAGCTGGGCCCCCTGACAGGATGCCGGAGAAGCGGCTCTCGGCGGGTAGGTGGGCCCCGGCGCCCCGCCACAGCGCTCCGGCACTGGGACAGCGCTCGACCCCAGCCCCACGCCTCTCCCCAGCCCCGGCCCCCAGCCCCCGCTCTCCCTGCCTTTTATATGAACCCCTCAGGGCGGTTGCTGTTACCGTGTGTGCTACTTCGCAAAGCTCTCCTTTTGCAACTGGGAGCCTTAGTATAGCTCTGGGGTCACAGTGGGTCCCAAGCCAGAGTCCAGAGATCTTTCTTCCCCACCTCCACCTTGAATCCTACCTTAAAATCGAATCCATGCGCGAATAATGGACATTTTACTGAGCTCACCCGGGATATATATACAGGATGGTTTCAGTTAGTCTAAAAGGAAGATGTGAGTGCGAAAAGGTAACTTTTTTTGTCTCCTTTCAGAGCCGCCAGAAGTTACAGAAGAAGAGTTTGTAAGTACAATTTAGAGCGGCTACTTACTGCCCCCACCCCTGGCTTTTGTTTTAATAGAAAAGGTTAGATTCTAGAAGAAGCTGCGTGCCTTCCCTTGTGCCATTCCAGCTAACACAGCGGCGAGAAAACAGGCCTTTTTTACATTCTCTTTGGGCCAAAGCTGTCTTCTGTAAAAGACCTCATGTAATTTCTCCATACACTTGCTGTCCCTATGGGGCAGGCCGGCTGTCTCTATGGTTTTGTTGTGAAGTGCCAGCAGTTCCTGGTTGCAGTAAACATTAGTAGATGGCATCGAAGAAAGGGGGTTGAGCAGTAAAGTTGCTCACCCCAGCATTAGAGATGGGGCAGAAGGATTGGGAGTTCATAATCAATAAATAATCAATAAATAATGAAAATAACAAAACCCCAAACCCCAAAACTAACCAACCAAACAAGCAAAGCAAACAAACACAAAAACAGCAACAGAAACCAGTCATCTATTTGTGAGTGTTTAAATTGTTTTCTGTACATTGTTCTCAGGTCAGAATTTTGGAGAAATTGAGCATACTAAATATTTGCCAAATCCATTTATCATTTGGGAGAATGCTGTCTATAAAGCCTATGGCATACGTGAGGAGATGAGTTTGTTCCAGGGCACAGACAGATGCAGAGGCAACCCTTATTCCTACCATAGGCCAGAGCTCAAACCACTTCCAGTATTTACTAATGTAAATACTCTAGCACTTACTTCTCTTGTTGGCTGATTATCCTATTTACTTTTGGCTTTTCATTCAACAAACATGAGTGACTGTGTATTCAAAGTATTGTCCTAAATACTGGGGTTAAGCCTCAAAACATTAACAGTCTAGCTGGGGCTAACATAGGAGAGAGGGCTAAGACAGCAGATATTAGGAGGGGGCAGGAGGGGGGGCAGAAAAGAGAAACTTCTATGTACACCAACATACAGGTACACACAGCACATCAGAAATGCTCTCACATATTGGCAGAGCCCCATTTAGTGGGAAATTTAAGTTATTCCATCACTAAGCCTCAGTGCTACCTGCAGCAGGGCTTCTGAGCCAGCTCCTCTCTTCCTGTTCAGTCCAGCCTGGGCATCTTAAGAGCACTTGGCATTTGAGTGATTGTGCTTGAAGACTCTTAACTTGTCCTGCTTCCCTGGGCACCTGCTGGGTTCCAGGCCTTGATCCCATTCTTCTTTTCCCTTCCCAGCTTCTCTCTTCCCACTCCTGTGATCTATTGACCTCTGGGTGGGTGAAGTTTGTGGGTGAGCTCCACCTTTGCCCCTGTAGCTTTACCCTCCTCCATCTCTTGAGAATTCCAAGTCCATACGCCATCCCCGCATCTGCTCAGGGTGTCGCTACGTAACCTGTGCGGCCCAGAACTTGCTATGTGTGCAGCTCTGGATCACCTCAGGCTTTGCAGCCAGCTGCTTCAGTGCTGGGTGGATTGCAGACATGTGCACCACATCTGGGTCCAGGCAACACTTTCCATGCTTCTACATATCTGGTGAGCTATCAGGTGTCCATGCCTCACCTCTTCAGAACCCTTACCTGCACTCTCCAGACCCCACCCCCACCCCCTCTCTGCTTTTCCTCTGCTTTCTTGTGTTTTGGTGAGTGGTACCTTCTTGTTCCCTTGTCCATACTGCCTGCCTTCGTCCCTTGATGATCTACCTCAACCTCCCTCCCTAACTATGTCTGTCTCTGCATCCTTGGACCTGTGGTTCTACCTCTGGCTTCATCTCCAGACACAGAGTTTGGCTGTAGTCTTAACTGATACCAATTCAACATTCCTTCTCTTAACTGTAACTCTTCCTTGTCTAAAGCATCAGATGCGAACTTGTGTGCATCAGCTGTCCTGGAGTCTCCCATTGTCATATTGCTATTAACTCTTTCCAAAATTACTGTATTACTCCACTGTAAGAAACTTGATGCATAGCTGGTATTGCCGAATGCTGGCCACAGACTGATGTTTAACCCTAGGACAGCCCTCTGAGGTAGCGGCTGTTTCCCACATTTCATAGCCGAGGAGGCCAGAGTTCACAGAAGTAAGATACGACTGAGGCCACTTATCTCATGACCCACGAGACCCACGGAGCCCTTCAAAGGCTCAGTCTTCCTTCCTCTGCGCCCATCCCTGTTCTCTAGGGTACATATTCATCCACCCTGCTGTGAGCTTGCAAAGCACTTCCACATGCTCTGCTCTGGCCAAGCGGCCCTGCTTGCCTCCCGTCCCCTTTGCTGTCAGTTTTGTTGGGTTACCCTTCTTCATCCATTTCACAATCTGGCGCATTCCTTCTGGCCCAGCTCATCTCCACAGAACCCTTCCCAAACCCAACACCATGCAGACTGCCTTGGCACTTGGGCAGCTTCCCATGGAGACCAGTTTGTGACCAGATCCTCAAATTCGCATGCTCAACCAAGTGTTGGCTGACTCCTTACATGATTAACCTTCCTCAAACATATGCTTGGCTTTGGTTCTCCAGTGTGTGTTGGTGTTCTTATCAATAAACGACACATTCTTAGAAAAAGAGCCTAGCTATTCTACTTTCCAGAGTAAAGCCCAGCTTTCCTGCCTCTCCTGCAAGGAAGTGCTGTCATGTGACCGGTCCTGGTGAGAGGCTGTGAGTAGGAATGCTTGGCCCTACTTCTGGAAAGCTAATGTTCCCAGTGGTCAGGTAGCTGACCCTTCATCACAGGCTTGTTATTGGTTGAGCCACAGTAGAAGCTGGGTTACTGAGATTCTAAAGTTTGTGTAAGTATAGAAGGGAAAAGTAACCAGTTTTCTTCCTTTCACTGGGACAATGATGGGGTGCTGGAGCGGAAGCAACTACCTTGGATCCTGAAGAGGCGTCCTAGGATAAGAGAATCATGGTCAAAGGGAACCACGGTGGCAGCCCGGAAACATCAGACAAAAACCTCTGTATTTCATTTAAGAAGCCGTATTTTGGTGTTCCTATGTTTATAATCATTTTCTTCATATTTTCTCAATCAGTAATCTAAAAGTACACTGTTATTATGGATGTTACAAAGGATCTTAACCTTCACACGGTGTCTTCATTTTCAAAGCATAGAGAAACTCATTTGGAATCAACCACTTGTCTGCCGGGGATGTTGTATATATGTAACTTTCTGCTTTTAGGTGAGAGGCTGGTTTTGGGGGCAGGGTCTTGCTATGTGGACCTCGCTAGCATGGAGCTAACTCTATGTAGACTATACTTTCCTTGGCATGGTATATAGTGGGCTGATCCTCCTGCCTCTGCCTCCCACATGCTGGGTTATAGGCATGAGTCATTATGCCCAGCTATTTAAACACTTTATGGATAAATTTTGAACTTCCTTAAAAAATTGTAGGCCAGAAAAATGTCTCGGCATACCTTTATATCCCCAAAGCACACACACACACACACACACACACAGAGAGAGAGAGAGAGAGAGAGAGAGAGAGAGAGAGAGAGAGAGAGAGAGTCACTTGGGTGATGGATTTGGTTCAGTGGACCATTTTCATATTTATTTAATTTTTAGTGCCCTTGAGCACCTTACTCCAGCTTCTGCCTGCCAAGTGCTGGGACTATAGTATAGGCGGGTGCCACCACACCTGGCTTAGCATCTTTATGTGTTTGGTTGAGCTTTGGTACAAAAAGTTAATATAACTTTTTGTTCTTTGTGGAGTATGTCTTTTATTTATGTAAATGATTTAGAAGGCATGAGTTCAGATTGTCTTATGACACATTGGGATTTATTAGGTGCTATAAACACGAGTCAAGTTACTCCTATTATTTTTACCAGTAAGACAGAGTACATTAAGTACCCAAGTTTTAAATCCTGATTACTTTCTTCTTGTGTACCTTAAAAGTAGTTTATCTGTAATAGGAAAACCCAGTCTCAACAATATGGTGGCCTAAACGAGACCTGCATAATGACAATACCAGCTGACATGACAACATGAACGGGGGGGAGGCAGGGAGGGGGATGTCACAAGGTCCCTAGATGAAGAGGTACAAACAATCAATGGCTGCTGAGGGGGGAGGGTCAGTCTTCCCCAGGGATGTGACCCTCGTAGGTTATCCAGTCACAAATGGCCAGCCCTAAGCACATACTATGAGCAACACAAATGGACTCAGTAGACAGAGGGAGATTGAATGTAATGATGTAAATATAGGCGTTATGTAGGAAGTCCTAAAAATGTACATGTAAAAGGGACTTTAGCTTCAAATAGTATTTACAGCATTTAATTGTGAAAATTGGTGTTTGTTCCCAACTAAGACTTAGCTTTCTCAGATTCATTCTGATATCTTTATAGCTTGGATGTCATTATAGTAAACAAAGAGATTTCTTAAGTATAAAAATATCATCTTTATCTAAAAGCAATGTGATACACCAATAACCAATAACCCTGTTTCCTGGAAGATGACTATGTGATTTCCTGACTAATCACTGTGTTTATTTTCCAATGGAACATGGTGGTTGAGTGACTCAGAGCATACAGCTTGGTAACAGGTGGCCTTATGTGCAAACCATGGGGGGGGGGGTGCGGGCAGAGCAACTGGTTAGATGCAGGAATCTCGGGTCCTATCTCCCTCCATTCTTCCTTCCCTGAAAACTGTACAGAGTTAGGAGCCAGAGCACAAGGGGACATCTTCTGGAAACTGAGGTAGATCCCAGAGAGTCTTTGGAGGTCATTCATCCCAGTGGAGGTCTATACTCAGGACAGGGACTAGTTTTCTAACACTTTTTGAAACTGCAGAAATTGTAAGATGTCCCTTGAACAAGGTAGCCAGTGACTGTAGTGTGTGCTGCAGACACACATTATCAGTTCTGAAAGCAGTGTCCCTTCAGGCTGGAAAGATAAGTGTGCTGCTTAGTTCTTTCTTAGTTTTGCCAATTTGACACAAGCTAAAGCCCTCTGGGAAGAGGGACCCTTGGTTGAGAAAGTGTCCGCATTAGATTAGCCTGCAGGCATGGCTGTGAGGCGTTTTCTTGATCAATAACTGTTGTGGAAGGACCTGGCCCAGTGTGGGTGGTGTTCCTGGGTGCAGGTGTTTCTGGGGTGTATGAGAAAGCAAATTGAGCAGGTCAGGAGGAGCAAGCCAGTCAGCAGTATTCATCCTTCGCCTTTGCTTCAGCTCCTGTCTCCTAGGCTCCTGGCTTGAGTCCCTGCCCTGACTGCCCTTCATGATGGGCCTGAGAGCTGCAAGCTGAAATTAAGCCTCTCCTTCCTGAGCCGGTTTCGATTAGTGTTTTATCACAACAATAAAAAGCAAACAGACACTAACTAAGCTTTCCAGGGAAGCTGAATGAGCAGTTACATGTGTGTGTTAATTGTGAAGTTAAGATTTAGACACACTATGTTGCAGTATGCTATGGATAGGTATGGCTCCCATAGTCTCATGTGTTTGAACAATCAATTCTATTGTGACCAGGGAGTGAAACGTGGTGGTTTGAAAATGCTTGTCCCAGGGAGTGTCACTATTAGGAGGTATGGCCTTATTGGAGCAGGCGTGGCCTTGTTGGAGGAAGTGTGTCACTGTAGTAGTGTGCTTGGAGACCCTCCTCCTAGCTGCCTAGGAGACAGTCTTCTCCTGGCTGGATTCTGAACAAGATGTAGAAATCTCAGCTCCAGGGCTGGTGAAATGGCTCAGTGGTTAAGAGCACTGACTGCTCTTCTGAGGGTCCTGAGTTCAATTCCCAGCAGCCACAAACATGATGGCTCACGGCCATTTGTACAGCTACAGTGTACCCATACACATAAAATAAATAAAATAAATCTAAAAAAAAAAAAAAAGAAATCTCAGCTCCGTCTCTAGCAACATGCTTGCCTGGATGCTGCGATGCATCCTGCCATGATGATAATGGACTGAACATCTGAAAATGTAAGCTAGCCCCAATTAAATATTGTCCCTTAAAAAAGAAAAAAAAAAAAAGATTTAGAGCCACTACCACATCCTCCACGTGGACAAAGGGAGAAGGTGAGAGCCACGGTCTCTTTTAAATTAAAATTGGAAGGACTTTTATACAGGGAGAGAGCCTTGGGCGTCAGGGTATAATAGATTAAAATCTATTGGCTGAGATGTGAAATTAGAGTTAAATAATAGTGGGGAGGAAGGAATTGTACTGAGGACCAATGAGATGGCTCAGCAGGGGCTTGCCTCTAAGCCTTGACAACATGCATTTGATCCCTAAAACCCGAATGGTAGAACTAACGCCTGAGGGTGAAAGCTGTTCTCTGACCTACACACACAATGTAAAAACAGAAAGAGTTGTGGTGAGTGCTGCTTCAAGAAAGCAACCTGATGGATTGATGGCTTCCATCGGCAGACAGCTGACGTCGCTGGCACGCATGCGCAGACTACTACCCTCCTCTCGTGAGAAACTGGAAAGTCTTGCACTGAAGGTGAACAGGCTGACTTAACTCTCACAGGAGGCACGCCTGTAGGAAACCTGAAGTCAGGTTTCAAGAGTAGGGAGTGCTAACGGAGGGCCCTCCCTTCCATTGTCAGGGCGATGAGGTTGCGCCAGTGGATGCACCTGTGGATGAAATGGTGAAGCAGAACTCAACGATCAACAGATTGCTGGGTACTTGGAGTTAGGAAATTTAATTAATTTTAAAATATCCGAATAATTGGATTGTGGAAATTTAATGAGGAAAGCAAAAACTACTAAACCAGATTAAAGAGTAGGTTTTCTCTTTTTTCTTTTTTTCCTTCTATAATTCAAGGGCTTTGGAAGTAAGTAGCTTTTCAGGTCTTCATTGGTTTAGGGCTAGAGATGCAACTTTGTGGTAGAATTCTTGCTCCCAGCACAAGATTCTGTGTTCAATCCCAGGAAAACACGCAATGCACATGCACACGCACACGCACATACTTCTTTGGGTTACAGGGCTGCCTGCTGATGTAACTCGCTGTGTCGACACATTGATCTACTAAATGTGGTGGGAAGTGAACTTCCTGCTGAAATGCCGTAAGGCCAGAGCAGGCTACACTCACTTCCCATGTCATGGCTGCTCCAAATCAACAGGACTCAATAGCAATAAAAGCTAAGATGCAGCTTCCCAAAAGATGCCGATTTTGATGCATTTGAACAATCCTTTTAAGTTTCTATGACTGTCTCTGTGCCACAGTTCCTCTTCACCGTGGAGTAAAGGACGCCAGTGTCCCTGGGATACTCAGTCCCCAACAAGAGTTGCTCAGCAGCCGAGAGGAGAAGCTTAGGCGTGTTTATAACTGGAGAGTTTACCAACAAGAGCTGGGACCGCACTGGATGCCCTTTGGTTTCTTTCCTTTAATGATCAACACATCGCTGGGTAGTTGGAAGATACCAACTCACTCATTGTCTACTTCAGGCAAAGTTCATGTCTGAAGTGGAGTACGGAAACGAAAACAAAGCAGGTGTTTTATCACACATGTGACAGACTCAGAACTGGAAGCACCTAGGGCAGTGGTTCTCAAACCTGTGGGCCAAGACCACTTTGGGGGCTGAACAACCCATTCACAGGGGTCCCTTAAGGCCATTGGGAAAAAGGTATTCACATTACAACTTGTTAACAGTAGCAAAATTCAGTTATGAAATAGCAACAAAAAGATTGAGGGTTGCGGGGAGGTGGTGGCACATGCCTTTAATCCCAGCACTTGGGAGGCAGAGGCAGGCAGATTTCTGAGTTTGAGGCCAGCCTGGTCTACAGAGTGAGTTCCAGGACAGCCAAGGCTATACAGAGAACCCCTGTCTCGAAAAACCAACCAACCAACCAAACAAACAAAAAAAGGTTGAGAGTTGCCTCAGTTATGAAATAGCAACAAAAATAATTTTGAGGTGGGGGGGTCACCACACTATGAGAAACTGTATTGAAGGGTTGCAGCATTAGGAAGGTTGAAAACCACTGAGCTGTAGTGAATTTGTGAGCCTGAGGGTTATCTAAGAGCTGCTGGTCCACCAGGCTCTACAAAATGCACAGAGTTAAGTTTAAATCAGCTAACCATAAAAATGAAGTGCATATTTTAAAAAAGTAAGAAAATTTATACCCTACAGCTATTAATATTTATAATATAATATGGCTATATTAATTTGTAAAATTAATATGAAATGTACATTTTTCCATTCATGGATTCATGATCCTTTGGCATAGTATTATAAAATTTTGTTACTTTTAAAAATTGCTTACAGAATTTAATAAAATAAATTTCATCTGAAAGACATAGTTGTTTTAAAGTACCATTTCATTTTAGATTTACCAACTCCACCCAGGTTTGGCTACTCTGATTGTAACACAAATGCCTCCTACCTGAGTGACCCTAAAAATTATTGAGTTAGGATGTATTTCTTAAGAATTAACGCCGGACGGTGGTGGCGCACACCTTTAATCCCAGCACTTGGGAGGCAGAGGCAGGCGGATTTCTGAGTTCTAAGCCAACCTGGTTTACAGAGTGAGTTCCAGGACAGCCAGCACTACACAGAGAAACCCTGTCTCGAAAAACCAAAAAAAAAAAAAAAAAAAAAAAAAAAAAAAAAAAAAAAAAAAAAAAAGAATTAACTTGGTGCTTCACTGAATAAGTTCAGAAGCGTGATAATCTGAAATGCTATTTTTCTGGCTAGCATTTTGTCAGCTTGACATAAGCTAGAGTCATTTCAGGAGAGGGAACCTCAATTGAGAAGGGAACCTCAATTGAGAAGATACCAGCATCAGGCTGGCCTGTGGAATATGGCCCCACCAATGATTGATGAGGGAGGGTTCAGCTAACTGTTTATGGGCCATCCCTGGGCGTTATAAGAGAGCATGTTGAACAAGCCATGTGAAGTAAGCCAGTAAGTAGCAGCACTGAGGTATCATATCACTCTGGAGGTGGTACGTGTGTGATCCCATGGTTCATCTGTTTTAATCACTTGGGGTCTTAGCAGACTAAACCTTGTATTGACTAGTTGAGATTTCTAATAAGGTCCTTGATATGCATCTTGAATCTTGAAGCTAGAGGTATTTATACATTTCTTCAGACTCTGCAGTTACTCAAAGTTACCAAAACAAATCCTCCTCCTCCTTTTCTCCTCCTTCCCCCTCCTTCCCCCTCCTTCCCCCTCCTTCCCCCTCCTTCCCCCTCCTTCCCCCTCCTTCCCCCTCCTTCCCCCTCCTTCCCCCTCCTTCCCCCTCCTTCCCCCTTCCTCCTCACTTCCACTTTCTCCCCTCCTCCTCCTCCTCCTCAAGCAGGTGTCCTTGCTGATTAGGCTCAGTGGGCTGGCCAGAGAGCTCCAGGGATGCTC
The DNA here is from genome assembly GCF_008632895.1 of Mastomys coucha. Taxonomy (NCBI): domain Eukaryota; kingdom Metazoa; phylum Chordata; class Mammalia; order Rodentia; family Muridae; genus Mastomys; species Mastomys coucha. Next base: position 75,082,061 of record NW_022196913.1, on the reverse strand, counting down.
CCATCTCTGTCCCTAGACTTGGTATTCCAAGTGTACACCACCACACCCAGCTTGCTGTGTGAGTGCTGGGGACTGAAGTCAAATCTGAGGAATGCTCACACAGCAAGCCCTTTACCAACTGAGCTATCTCTCTGCCACTACTTCACTAATTTTTAAAAATTGGCTAGTAATAAAAAGAAAATTATCAGCCATATGGAAATAATAGCATTGTGTCATGTTTCAACTTTCGTGTTAGATTTGCAAAATTGAAATATAATTATGAATAATAAAATAACCACATGTACTGTTGAGCCGAGTGTGCCCTGATGTGCTCTTGACACAATGGAAACACTGACTAATGGAGTGAGGTGTTTGATGATCGCGAGAGCAGTTTTGTTCTTGGCAGCGGTGGTTTGATTTTGCCAACTTTAAAAGTGGCTCTGTTGGTGGATGAGACAGTTACAGAACTGAGATACATACAGAAAAAAAAGTATACAATCTGTGCTCAGAACATATGCATTGGCAAAAGAGTCTGTGTTCAAAATCAAGCAGGATTCTAATCCTGAAAACTGAATCCCAGGCTTACAGATAAGAAATTGGGCTGGAGGGATGGCTCAGTGGTCAAGAGCACTGACTGTTCTCCCAGAGGTCCTGAGTTCAATTGACAGCAACCACATGGTGGCTCACAACCATCTGTAATGGGATCTGATGCCCTCTCCTGGTGTGTCTGAAGAGAGTGACAGTGTACTCACATACATACAAATAAATAATAGAGTTTAAAAAAAAGAAAGAAATTGAATATTATACTTAGCTTGGCATTTCAATTGAGCAGTGAAGAATTTCACAGGTTTAATTTTATTTTAACTCATAATACTTGTTACAGACTTTAACAAGTTTTCCTTTTTTACTTTAAATTTATATTATTATTTATTTGTTTATTTATGTGTGTGTGTGTGTGCACATGTGTGTGCATGCTGTGTGCACATGTGGAAGCCAGAGGGCAGCTCCATGAGTCTACTCTCCGTTTACAGAGTTATGGGGAAGGCACCCAGGCTGTCAAGTTTCCATCTTGATTACCTTTCTGCTTCTATTCTCTGCCGTGCATATTTTGAAGTCTGGGAAATGTGTGGAACATTAGTTTGTATTTCTTCCTGCTCTGCTTCCATGCCGTGCTCCGTACTGCTCATCCCACTCGCTACCTAGCTGCAGTGGCAAGGCCTTCTGAGTTTCTTTTCTGTTGAGGGTGGTGGTGTGGTTGAGGCAAGATCTCCGGTCATCCCTCCATAGCTGGGACTGGCCTTGGGCTCTCAATCCTGTACCTCCTGAGCGCTCAGCTCATTTTGTAGTCTATTTTCCTGTCCCTTCCAGGGACTGTGTTAGCTTTACAGTGAGACTTCAGTGTGCAACTGACTTAAAAGGTCTCAAAGATCTAAGTCATAGTAATACAGACATGCTTCAAAACATGGCCGTAATATGTTTTTGTGTTTTTGCAGGAAAATTATTTGGCAACAGACAACTTCCTTGTGGATTACTTTAATGAGTTCTTAAGTCTCCCTGTGAGTACATGATGATGTTTATTGGATATATTATTAAAGTGCTTAAACATTATTAGCATGTGTGCATGTGTGTGTGTATGTGTGTGTATATGTGTGAGCGCATGCGTACATACCATGCAGGAGTGTGTGTGCTCACAGCACAGTGCAGATGTGGGAGCATCAGAGGACAATGCTGTGGAGTTCTATCTTTGGCCTTATGTGTAGCCTGGGGGAGCTCACGTTGTGAGACGTGAGCAGCAGCCTCTTCACCCAGACAGCCACCTCACTAGCCCCGGAACAAAATGGTTTAGCCACTGGACTATTTATTGGATGTATTTATTAAATATAATATTTTCTTAGACCAACTAAAGGGCTGGGTGAGGTGGCATATGCCTTTAATGATAGCACTCAGGAGGCAGAGAAAGGTAGATCTCTCTGAGTTTGAAGCCAGCCTGGCCTACACTGAAAGTCCCTGGCCAGCCAGAGTTACATAGTGAGACCTGGCCTCAAAATCAAAATGATAAAAATGAAGATCAGTTAAAGTAAACTGTGGATGTGTGGTTAATCACATGTCTAACAACTCTAATCCCAACACTTTGAAGCCTGACGCAGGAGAATTGACATAATTAAATGCCAGCCTGGGCTATAGAATGAGACCCTGGCCAAAGTGAGAAAAAAAGGAAGGAAGGAAGGTAAGAAGAAGAAAAAAATAAATAAAACTAAAGATCAATTAAGAAAATTTGCTCAACTTGTCTCTCTTTATAGTTACATATTTGGGTTTGAATCCTACTTAGAAATATTCTTACTGAAAAGAGCTGGTGCTTCTCTGAGTAGCAAAAGGCGTGGCAGCATACTAGACCTCCAGCAGGCTGATAAGTGTAGTATCAAAATCTCAAGAAGCTTTCATTTGTTTATTTATTTTTTAACTCTAGGCTATTATTGTTATCCTCTTCAGAAGATACTAAAGTAGAATTCGTATTTAAGGCAACTAGAGTTTGTATTAGTAGTCAATAAGACTCTGGGCACATAGCTGGATGCCAGTTAACAGAGTTTCAGTTCGCTAGCAGTGATGTACAGAGTAGGTATTAGGAGATTTGAGAAGTATAAGGTGAGAGTTCCTGAAATGGTTTATGTTGTCCTGTAGAAGTAAACCAGCAGGGAGGGGCTCCTCAAAGGAAGTTAGCTAAGAAAGTTTCTCCATAAGGCTCGTAAAAGCATGAAAACTTCTTTTATTAACATTTTAACAAGGAAAGGGCTGGGTACACAGCTCAGCTAATAGAGTGCTCACCCCGCCCATGCAAACCCCTGGATCTGATCTCCAGCACCCGAGTAACCAGGCACAGTAGTGGTGGCGGTGGTGTATGCCGCCCATACTGCCAGCATTTGGGTGGTGGGATCAGGAGGATCAGAAGTTCAGAGTCATCCTTAGCTGAATGAGACCCTGTCTCAAAAAGACCAAACAAGCAAACAATTTTTTTAACTAGGAAAAATTTGGAACATAGAGAAGACACAAATAATTGTGAACAGTGGACGGTAAACTGTTGCCAGCACTAGCGCCTAGCTGCTCACATTTGTCTTTTAAGGGGGAAGGACGAACATCATGTCCTTTCGAGAGCCGTACCAATGATCTACCCATATGAGAGTGTTTTGTGCTCTCTTCTTGATTGGATACGACTAGGGACAGTGGAAGCAGCAGGAAAGTTAGACCGAGCTGCCCAAGTATCTTTTTCCTTTCCAGAAACAGACCAGACAACCCTGGGACATTCCCCCGGGATCGTTCAGGCCTTCCTCCTTCTTCTCTTTCCAGCTCCCACCATCAACTCCTGTTATATAACCTCCAGTAGCAACACAAAATCACCAGAATTTTGCTCTTCCAGATTATTTCATCTTTCCATGACCTCAGGCTCTTCAAATCTCCATTCTTCCCAAAGAAGCACACTTTGTAAAACTTGAGAAAGTTTGATGTAGCGCTTGCCTAGCACACACAGGTACACAGTAAGTTCAGGGCCTGCCTGGGCTACAGGAGACCATGCCTTAAAAAGAAAGAAGGCATGGCAAAGTGTAAGGGTATAGCTCAGTGGTAGAGTGCTTGCCTAGCATGCTCAAAGCCCTAGGTTCAATTCCCAGTATCTCACAGCCCCCCAACCCCCAACCAAACAACAACAACTACAACAACAAACTTTAAACCTTAGATTTCACTTTCTCAGCATTTATATCTTGGTGCTTCTTTGCTCTAGGAAAAAAAAAAGTTCCTTACTGTATCCAGAAAAATCTGTATTAAGCCGGAGAAGTCAGCATAAAAGTAGCAGAGGCCCAAAGTCAAACATGACAGCTCATGCCTGCAATCCCAGCTTCTTGGAAGGGTGAGGCAGGAGGATTGCCCTAAACTTGAGGCCATCCCTAGCTACATAGTTTCAGACTGTCTTTTAAAGAAAAGGAAGAAGAAAATTTATAAAATTTATGGAAAAATTTGGCCCCAGTCCTGTCAAAATCAACATCTGCAATTTGTGTGTTTTCTTTTCCTCTTTTTTTTTTTGTCTTTATTATGTGTTTTCTTTCAAGCCTTAGGTGAAGTGGCAGCGTGGCATCTGTGCTCTTTCCATGTCTTGTTTCTTTTTAAGGTGTGGTCTCCCGTGTCCCAGGCAGGCCCTGAACTTCTATGTACCTTTGTGTGCTAGGCAAGCGCTATACCAAACTTCCATCCCTAGTGTGTGCTTGTGAGTGTGTGTGCCTGCATCTTTCTTTCTAATTCCTCCAGCTTTCCATCCCCAAATCTTCATTTCTTTAGCTCTGTTTGCATCTTTTGTACCATGTAGTCAACCTGTCAATTGCCAGTTCTTCACACTTCAACAGGAAAGAGCTGTCACAGATTTTCAAAGAGAATTTGAAGGCAGGAAGGAGAAGGGATGGTGGATTCCCAAAGCAAGGGAGGGCCTGGCAGAGTTCTAGATCATTAGTGATGCTTGAGCACTTGGATAAGAATCAGAAGCCAGCATGTTACCAGGAGGAAGTGTGCCAAGCCAAGCTCTCTCCTTTTGGATCAGGTACTGGTATTTTAGGCACCTGTAAATATTGTGTATTATGGTGTTAATACAGTATTATAAAAATAACAAATACCACCATGTTTCTTCCCACTCTGCTTTAGACAAGCTCATGCTTTCCCACTACACAAGGACTAAAACCCATCTTTCTTCCTCCTGGTCTTTGTTTCCTCTCCTTTTCATCCTATGTCTTTTCTAGCTAAACACAGACTTCTTGTGTTTCTTAAAAATGAATATGCCAAGGGCGCGCCAGCTGGTTTTTTTTTAAAGTAATTTTTTAAATTGGATATTTTATTTGTTTACATTTCAAATGTTACCCCCTTTCCTGGTTTCCCCTCCGCAAACCCCCTACTGCACACCCCCTACACCTGCTTCTATGAGGGTGCTCCCTCACTGACCCCCCGACTCCCACATCACCGCACTAGCATTCCCCTATTCTGGGGCATCAAGTCTTCACAGGACCAAGTGCCTCCCTTCCCACTGATGCCAGATAAGGCCCCTTTAGCTCCTTCAGTCCTTCCCCCAACTTCTCCATTGGGGTTCCCATGCTCAGTCCGATGGTTGGCTGCAAGCATCCACATCTGTATTGGTCAGGATCTGGCAGAGCCTCTCAGGAGACAGCTGTATCAGGCTCCTGTTAGCAAGCACTTCTTGGCATCAGCAATAGTATCTGGGTTTGGTGTATGCATGTGGAATGGATCCTCAGGTGGGTCAGTCTCTGGATGGTCTTTCTTTCAGTCTCTGTTCTGCTCTTTGTCTCTATATTTCCTTTTAACAGGAGCAATTCTGGGTTAAAATTTTGGAGATGGGTGGCCCCATCCCTCAACCAGGGGAGCCATGCCTAACCTCTGGATATAGTCTTGACAGGTTTTCCCTCCCCTTTGTGGGGTTTTTCAGGTAATGTCATCCCTGTGGGGTCCTGGGAGGCTCTTGCTTTCCTGGCATCTGGGACTTTCTGGTTGCTACCCCCAGTTCTCCAGCCCCATTGCTACATACCTCTGTTCAATTTCCTGACTCTCTGTACATCTCCTCCATTTCTTCCCATACCTGATTCTGTCCCTCTTTCTCTTCCCCATTCCCCTGTTCCTCCCAAGTCTCTCTCACCGTCTACTTCCCTTGATTATTTTGTTTCCCTTTTTAAATAGGACTGAAGCATCTACTCTTAGGTCTTCCTTCTTCTTGAGCTTCATGTGGTCTGTGAGTTGTATCGTGGGTATTCCACAATCTTTGCCTAATATCCACTTGTCAGTGAGTACATACTTTGTGTGGTCTTTTGTGACTGAGTTAACTCGCTCAGGATAATATTTTCTAGATCCATCCATTTGCCTGCAAATTTCATGAAGTCATTGTTTTTTTAATAGCTGAGTAGTACTCCATTGTATAAATGTACCACATTTTTTGTAACCATTCTTCTGTTGAGGGACATCTGGGTTGTTTCTAGCTTCTGGCTATTATAAATAAGGCTGCTATGAACATAGTGGGACATGTATCCTTATTATATGTTGGAGCATCTTCTGGGTATATGCTCAGGAGTTGTAGAACTGGGTCCTCAGGTCCAATTTTCTGATGAACCGCCAGACTGATTTCCAGGGTGGTTGTACCAGCATGCAATCCTACCAGCAATAGAGGAGTGTTTCTCTTTCTCCACATCCTCACTAGAATCTGCTGTCACCTGAGTTTTTGATCTTAACCATTCTGACTGGTGTGAATAGAATCGAATTTCAGGGTGGTTTTGATTTACATTTCTCTGATGACTAAAGATGTTGAACATTTCTCTAGGTGCTTCTCCACCATTCAAGTTTCCTCAGTTGGGAATTCTCTGTTTAGCTCTGTTCCCCATTTTTGATAGGGTTATTTGGTTTTCTGGAGTTTCCAGTCTGTTAGTCTACATCTTTTATTGGGGAATTGAGTCCATTGATGTTAAGGCAGTGGGTAAGAGCACTGCCTGCTCTTCCGAAGGTCCTGAGTTCAAATCCCAGTAACCACATGGTGGTTCACAACCACCTGTAATGAGATCTGACACCCTCTTCTGGTTTGCCTGAAGATAGTTACAGTGTACTTATAATAATAAATAAATCTTTGGGCCAGAGCGAGCAGGAATGACCGGAGTGAGCAGAGGTCCTAAAGTCAATTACCAACAACTAGATGAAGGCTCACAACTATCTGTACAGCTACAGTATGTACTCATATGCATAAAATAAATAAATAAATCTTTTAAAAAAAGAGATATTAAGGAATAGTGATTGTTGCTTCCTGCTATTTTTGATGCTATTTTTATGTTTGTGTGGCTATCATCATTTGGGTTTGTTGAAAGATTACTTTCTTGCTTTTTCTAGAGTGTAATTTCCCTCCTTGTGTTGGTGTTTTCCATCTATTATCCTTTGTAGGGCTGGATTTGTGGAAATATATTGTGTAAATTTGGTTTTGTCATGGAATACTTTGGTTCCTACCAATCTATGGTAGTTGAGAGTTTTGCTGGGTATAGTAGCCTGGGCTGGCATTTGTGTTCTCTTAGGGTCTGAATGACATCTGCCCAGGATCATCATCTAGCTTTCATAGTCTCTGGTGATAAGTCTGGTATAATTCTGATACGTATGCCTTCATATTTTACTTGACCTTTTTCCCTTACTGTTTTGTTTTCTTTTTTTTTTTTTAAGATTTATTTTATGTGTATGAGTACACTGTAGCTGTACAGATGGCTGTGAGCTATCATGTGTGTGGCTGCTGGGAATTGAACTCAGGATGTTCTGTCCACTCTGCTCCCTCTGGCCCCCTCCCTCTGGCACCTCTTGCTCCAGCATAATTCACTATAGCTGTCTTCAGACACACTAGAAGTGGGCATCCGATCTCATTACAGGTGGTTGTGAGCCACCATGTGGTTGCTGGAATCTGAACTCAGGACCTTTAGAAGAGCAGTCAGTGCTCTTACCCGCTGAGCCATCTCGCTAGCCCTCCCTTACTGTTTTCAATACTCTTTCTTTGTTTAGTGCATTTGGTGTTTTGATTATTATGTGACAGGAGGAATTTCTTTTCTGGTCCAGTCTATTTGGGGTTCTGTAGGCTCCTTGTACATTCATGGGCATCTCTTTCTTTAGGTTAGGGAAGTTTTCTTCTGTAATTTTGTTGAAGATATTTACTATCCCTTTAAGTTGGGAATCTTCTCTCTCTTCTATACCTATTATCCTTAGGTTAGGTCTTCTCATTGTGTCCTGGACTTCCTGGATGTTTTGTGTTAGGAGCTTTTTGCATTTTGCATTTTCTTTGACTGTTGTGTCAATGTTTTCTATGGTATCTTTTGCACCTGAGATTCTGTCACTTGCATCTATGACTCCTGATCTCTTGCGTAGGTTTTCTGTCCCTAGGGTTGTCTCCCTTTGTGATTTCTTTATTGTTTTTATTTCCATTTTTAGATCCTGGATGGTTTTGTTCAATTCCTTTGTCTTTTTGATTGTGATTTCCTGTAATTCATTAAGGACTACTACCTGTTTACTTGTGTTCTCCTGTATTTCTTTAAATGAGTTATTTATGTCCTTCTTAAAGTCCTCTAACATCATCATGAGATATAATTTTAAATCAGAGTCTTGCTTTTCCAGTGTGTCAAGGTATCAAGGGCTTGCTGTGGTGGGAGAACTGGGTTCTGATCATGCCAAGTAGCCTTAGTTTCTGTTGCTTATCTTTTTGCCCTTGCTTCTCGCCATCTGGTTATCTCTGGTGTTAGCTGGTCTTGCTGTCTCTGACTGTGGCTTGTTCCTCCTGTAAGTCTGTGTGTCAGCACTCCTGGGACACCAGCTCTCTCCCAGAAGGATTTGGGTATGGAGAACTGTGGCACAGGATCAGTTTCAGGGCACAGACAGAAACTGGAAGGCATCCTAGAACTTCCTATGTGCCAGCTGGTTTTATACAAGCTAAGGTCATCTGAGAGGAGGAATCTCAATTAATGAAATGCCTTCATGCAATCAGGCTGTAGCAAACCTGTAGGGCATTTTTAAAATTCGTGATTGGTGACATCCCTGGGCTAGTGGTCTTGGATTCCATAAGAAAGTAAGCTAAGCAAGCCATGGAGAACAGGCTAGCAAGCAGCACCCCTCCGTGGCCTGTGCATCAGCTCCTGCCTCCAGGTTCCTGCCCAGTCTGAGTTCCTGCCTTTGCTTTCTCATTGGACTGTGATTTGGGTCATGGTGTTTTGTCACAGTCATAGTGATCTTGACTTAAGACAGCAAGTAGATCTGGATAGGAGTACTCTTATCTGAGACATTTGTATCATGTTCTTCTTGCCCACATCACAGGTGTTCAATAGGCATTTCCAACTCCCTCTGAAATAATACCCTGCTTATAGGCTTTATTTACATCCAAAGCCCTTGTCATTATATGTGAAATTAATTTTCTTTCTTTTTTAAAGATTTATTTATTTTATGTATATGAGTGCACTGTGGCTGTACAGATGGTTGTGAACCTTCATCTGGTTGTTGGGAATTGAATTTAGAACCTCTGCTTCTCCCATCAACACCACTTGCTCAGTCCCTGCTTGCTCCAGCCCAAAGATTTATTTATTATTATAAATAAGTACACTGTAGCTGTCTTCAGAGGCAGCAGAAGAGGGTGTCAGATCTCATCACGGGTGGTTGTGAGCCACCATTTGGTTGCTAGGATTTGAACTCAGGACCTTTGGAAGAGCAGTCAGTGTTCTTACCCATTGAGCCATCTCACTAGCCCCTGTGAAATTAATTTTCAAATATTTCAACTGGTTCACTAATTATGACCAGTAGGGTTGATTCTTAATAGCCCACAGGCTGAACTGCACATTCCTTTACTGTGGAATTCACAACCTTTCCAGTGTGGCCTCAGTTTAATCTTTCTGCTCACACTACCTTCACAGGACTCGTATGATACTGTCTTCCTGCCTTCTCTGTCCTTTAACCGCCAAGTCACATGAGCTGATCATCCTGTGCTCAGCTCTTGCTCTGTAATGATTAAGGTGAGCACTGGAGCTGCTGTTGATCTGGCCCCTCCCCTCACTACCCCTGTGGTTTTAGAAATGCTGTAACCTTTTATTTCTGCTTAACCTTTGTATTTATTCTTTCTCTGAAAAACAAAATGAGTGCATCTTTCAAGATTGCTGCAGAGTGAGGTAATGTGAGTGATATATTAAGAGTTTATTTTCCCTTTAACCTCACGGCCTCATCTTCCATCCCTGAGGTACAGGCAGCAATCTCTTCAGCTGAAATGGTGGGTCTGTGTCAGTGTGGAGGGTACTCTCTCATGCCACTCACATCTGTCACTGATTTTTGCCTTTTTTTTTTTAAAGATCTATTTATTTATTTCATGTGTATGAGTACACTATAGCTGTCTTCTGACACACCAGAAGAGGCCATCAGATCACGTTGCATGGTGGTTGTGAGCCACCATGTGGTTGCTGGGAATTGACCTCAGGACCTCTAGAAGAGCAGTCAGTGTTCTTAACCGCTGAACCATCTCTTCAGCCCCCTGATTTTTGCCTTTTAAAAATTATTTTTCATAAGAAACTTCTATGAAAAACTTATAATTAAAGCAATATTTTTCCAGTTTAGGGTCACTCCACTGGTAAATGACAGAGTCCACCCAAGGCCACATGGCCCAGAAAGCTTTGCGTGCCCTGATGTAAGACTAGCAAGGGAATAGAAACAGATCGTTTAGATAGCCAGGGCTCATGCTTACCCTGATACATTAAATGAAGTAAAAACAAACAAAGCTAATGTGTTTTTAGGGTGTGTTAACCGAAGTATAGTTCAGATCAAGAAAAAATATTAGTCTGGAGCATAGAAGGTGTGTGGTGGTTTTTTGGAAAAGGCTGAACCGTTAGACCACATTTGGAATATTGTGTTTCGATCTTGGTCCCATATGTTGAGAGCCGCTTTGCCAAGCTGATCTCTGGGAGACAGCCTGTGAACATTCAGGAAACCATGTCAGGCGAGAAAGGGTTGAAAGAAGTTGAGTGTTTAGCCTGGCTTGAGGCTCGGTGGCAGGGGTGAGATGGGGTAAACCCTTCTAAAGATCTCAAGATCTAACTAAGGGGAATGTGTTAATACCCCGTGAATCCAGAGGCAGGCAGAACCCCATTTTTAAAAATCTAGTTTTCCAAGGGAAGTAGTAAACCCTCCTGCATCAGGAGGTTTTCAGGTGGAGGCTGGGAAATGAGGATTGTATGAGATGAGAGGGAGGGGGAAAGCGAATATCTCTGTAGCACTTCCCCTTAAGATGATTTCCTATGACCAATAATTAGAAAACCATAATATTGATGAATGTGGGATGAATCTTATCCCAGATTTGCATTGTGTAAAAAAGAGAATTTAGCCAAGTGATGGTGGCACACACCTTTCAACTCAACACTTGGAAAGGCAGAAGCAGGTGGATCTCTGTGAGTTTGAGACTAGTTTGGTTTACAGTTTGAGTCCCAGAGCAGCCAGGGCTACATAGAGAAGCCTTCTCTTGAAAAACAAACAAACAAACAAACAAACAACAAACTGAGAGAGAGACAGAGACAGAGAGACAGAGAGAGAGATGGGAAGGAGGGGGAGAATTTGTTATCTCTCTCTCTCTCTCTCTATCCATCCATCCATCCATCCATCCATCCACCCACCCACCCAACCACCCATCCATCTATCATCTATCTATCTATCTATCTATCTATCTATCTATCTATCTATCTATCTATCTATCTATCTATCCATCCTGTCTGTCTGTCTGTCTGTCTGTCTGTCTGTCTGTCTGTCTGTCTGTATAATCTATCATCTGTGTACTATGCTGGAAGGCTGGAATCACCCAAACAAACAAACAAACAATGTCAATTCCCTCTTTGCTGTTTATTTCAGGTTGGAATCCACACTATAAATTGATACACCAGGTCTCTTCTGCATTTCCCCAACTTCTTAAGGATCATTTATTTCTCATTTCTACATCTTTCATGTAAAATCTTTACAATAGAGAATGCTTCTTTATCTAGTCTTCCCCTTCCCTTCCTCTCCTACCTCCTCATCACATTGTACATGACCACAGTGTGGGCCTGAGAATATAGCTAAAGACCCCAGGGCCTTAGGTAAGTCTGTCTTCTGAGCCCTTTGGGACCCCACCCCACCTCTGTAGGGACATGGCCAAGGCAAAAATGGGCCATGAATCAGCCTCTGGCTCCTCTCACGCTTCCTTCCATTACACCATTACCCTCCTGGGACATGTAAGATCCAGAGCCCGATGGCTGGTAGCCTGCCCCCATGTTGTTTCTGATGAGGGAAATCCAGGACAGTTGCCTCTGTTATAAATGATCATGGCACTTTCCAAATCTTAGCTTTCATAACTTCGTTGTGTTTGTTCTCAAGCCAAGTTCACATTCAGATATTGTTTTCATTTGGTGTCTGGGGTTTTTTTTTTCTTTCTTTCTGTCAACTCTTTATAGACAAGTGTTTGCTCATTAGGTTTTCTTCTGTGCTATAGTGCGAAAACATTTTTCCCTTTGGTTTTGTTTTGTGTGTTTTATGCTCAGTGACTGTTGTGGGATTGAGTAGATGAGCCCACATAGATTTAGGTTGGCTCTCTGTGGGTGGTTTCAAATGTTTGTGACATTTATGGTTTGCAGAAGCTGACGGGGTGGCCTGCTCTATACCCTCCCTACAAAGATAGGTATGCCATATGTTTGCCAGACTGGGCTTAGCTATGCACTTTCGGAATTTTACCATAGCTCCTTCTTGGCCTGATTCGCCACACTCTTTTTAATCTGTAAACTATTATAATTTCTTGCAGCTTTATGAAAGAGTTATATGCTAGAAGGAGCTGTTGGGTAGTGGGGGATGGAGAAAGGTGGTCTGAGGGAAGATGGAGGGCTTGGGTCTTCCACTGCCAAGATTTAAATACTCAAGAGATTGATTTTCAAAGGCATGCTGACAGAACACCAGATAACTACTTAGTTCAGTGCTTATACCTATGGGTGCTTTGATAAACCCCGTAGCTCTCACATAAAACACTCAGATTGCCTACTGTAGCTCATTTTGTTAACTAAGGATATTCCTCTATACATTTCATGTGGCACATTACTCCTTCTATCTCATTGTTGAATGTCTGGTAAACAGTTTATAGTTCAGCATCTAAAACATCAATAAAAGTTAGATTAAAAGAAGTTGTTATTGGTAACCAAGCTTGTTATATTCAAGTTAGTCAGATGGTTCTTATTCGCTGATGAGGATTCATTTTTGAAATACAGCTTTGGAGCTCAATTAGCAGAGACAGAGTTGGAGCGGAGATGGACATGTGTTAAATTAACCTAGTCATTAGTTTTTAATTTAAATACTGTTCAGCTAAATAATTTGGCACCAGTAAGTTTCAGTGGTGCTAGGCTGGCAGTTTAAGCACAACACTAATTATTCACAGGTTTTTTTTTCCTCCCCCTCTTCTTTTCAGAGAAATGTGGAACCAGCGATTTATCGTGGTAAAAATATTTTCAAGCACTTGCTTTTTCTGTGAAAATATTTTTCGCACATGGATGACTAGTACCACAAAGCTAGCTTTCACCACCTTCAGGACAATCTGTTTTAGTACATTTAGAGAATGACACCCTCAGAATGAGAGAATTAAGTCAGGAAAGGGGCTGTCCATAGGAGCTTGTCTGGCTTTGAGGCACAAGCTGAAGACGTTTCTGCTATATGGTTAAAAATTGTGCTGTGAGAATCAGCCCGCTAGCTATCCGTGTCCTTCCTTGCTATGTCCCCCCCTCCATGTCTTTTACTGTTATTTCTGAATTCACTTTAGTGGTTTTGTAGATAAGTTTAGAAATGGCAAGAGAAAAGTAAGGACTTGTTGAATGTGAGTTGTACTGAGGGCTTCCTGCCCTTTCATGTACAGAACATAGATGGCCAGCAACCCCACATGTGTTATTGCATAGGCCAGTCAGCGTAGGGAGAGCAGATAATGGGAGGCCTTTTGAGTTTATCATAACCCAGATTCTGCTCTCCCTGGCTAAAACTTCTTTAATAGCATTCTATCCATCTAAAGCAAAGGTTCCTAGGCTTGAGTGGGCATTAGAACTACCAAAAGGCTTCAAAGAGTAGAGAGGTCTGGGCTCCATCCTGTGTCTGGCTCTAGGGAGGGGCCTGAGCACTGGCATTTCTCAAAGGTTCTAACAGATGCTGCTGCAGCTGGTCAGGGAGCTGTGTAGTCTGAGGACCACTGTGAACGGTGGACCACCACTGTCGTGAAGCATGGAATGCAGTGGCAGGTCCTTGGTGGCCAGACCTCCGCCTTCCCTCTCCAGGCCTGTGGCCTGTATTCCCTGCACCTACTAAGCTTCAGCAGTGCCCTGCTGCTTGCAGTTTGCCCAGGCTACCCTGTTCTGATCTCCTGTATCTTGGTGCACTGGCTCTTTCTTTGATGAAATCTTGGTCTTTTTTTTTTTTAAATCTATCTGATGACTGCCAGTTCATTCTCTAAGTCCCAGCTTGGACGTCTGACTTTCTATGCCTGAATGTCCTGAGAACAGTTACATGAGCCTTTATGTGCATTCCAATGCTACTCTTGTGCTTTTAGGTGACACTGAAACATGCACGCTGTTTCAAATTGAGATGATGACGCTTACTCACAGAACAAGGGTGGTTTCAAGGTAGAAGGGGATTCTGTGTTGTACCATTCCATGACCATGTCTCCTAGAGGGCTGTAAGGTACAGTGAGAGAGGCTGCCATTCCCTAATGGCTCTCATCCTTCTTGCCTCTCTTTTTAGAATTATTTTGTTAATCTTTATTTATTTTTATTTCACATGCATTAGTGTTTTTGCCTGCATATGTGTCTGTGTGAGGATGATGGATCCTCTGGAAGTGGAGTTACAGACAGATGTGAGCTGCCATGTGAGTGCTGGGAATTGAACCCTGGTCCTCTGGAAGAGCAGCCAGTGCTCTTAACTACTGACGCATCTAACCAGCCTCCTTTTTGCCTCTTAATAATGTAATAATCTCATTATGTAAGGGCAATTCCATCATTAAACATGAAGATTGTATGCTGCATGAGCATTAGACATAGGCCTACTACGTCACCTGCCAGTAACTGTAGAGTGAGCGACTCATTTCATGCTGACAGAAGGCTGGCTGTGTTCAACCTGAGTGGCGTTGAAGATGACATTGCTTTTTACAGTATTTTCAAGGACTCTATAGGGTTAATTTTAATTAACTATGATTTGACTTACTTTCTAGCTTTGGAGTTCATTCCTCTGATAGACAGTCTTTCTTTCGTGTCTGTGTGTGTTTATGAATCTTTTCTGCTGGATTGCAGATGCTCTGTGCTGCTCTCACTTCAGGTTGTGTGGTCCTTGCTCCCTCGGTATAGTAATACATCATCTATCCTACTCAGTCACTGAACAAATATTCAGTACTGCAGAAGTGAATGCCCTAGTAGACGAACAATGGAATCAGGCACTCTCCCTAGAGGATAAAATACACGGGGCTGTCTAGTTTTATGTCAGCTTGGCAGAAGCTAGAGTTATCTGAAAGGAGGAAATCTCAAAATGCCTTGATCAGATTCAACCATAGGGCATTTTTTAAAAAAATCATTATTGATGAGGGAGGGCCCAGCCCATTGTGGGTGGTGCAATCCCTGGTCTGGTGGTCCTGGGTTCTATAAGAAAGCAGGCTGAGCAAGCCATGATAAGCAAACCAGAAAGCAGCACCCCTCCATGGTCTCTGTATCAGCTCCTGTCTCCAGGTTCCTGCCCTGCTTGAGTTCCTGTCCTGGCTTCCTTCAATGATGAGCAGTGATCTGGAAGTATAAGCCAGATAAACCCTTTTCTTTCCCAGTTGCTTTAGTCATAGTGTTTCTTCACAGTAATGATAAAGCCTGCCTAAGACAGCTGCAGAATTTTTCTCCTGCAGAGATAATCCTGAGCAAACGGAGTATTGAATATAGATGGCACCTCTAGATTATCTAGTTAAAATCCAAGAAGGCAGAGTTTCCCCAGCATTTCCATTGAGTTACTCTGCCTGTTCTTTCCTGGGTTGTTTCTAACTTAGCCAAATCTGTTTTCAAGTCTGCTAACCAGACCAGACATAATATCCCAGCATTGTTTGTCTCTGTGGACCTTGGCATTGGCATTTACATGGATTTTAATGTAAGTTAATGCTCTGTTGACTTTATCATAGGAAAAAAGTGGATGTTTATTTACTTATTCCTTCAAAGGAGGAAGCAGGCTTCATCTTTGCATTTCTAAGTTTAGGATCATAACTGACACTTAAACATTTATAATTTTTGATATTGTGGAAATAAATTATTGGGGGAAATATTTGAATTTGTTATTTGACATTTTATAATTTTGGAAGCATAATGCTATTAAGGGCTTTCTGAGATCTAATCTAACACATAGCTTTTAAAGCAGAAAAACATAACCCTTGGCAAAGATTTTTTTGGGGGGGGGCTTTATTTGTAGATGAGACAAGAAAGCCATCAGAACTGGCCTAGCCATAGATGTTGGTAAAGATTTTTAAACCTTAAATAATCTTGTTTTGTATTTTTTTTTAAGACTGGATTTTGTTGTATCCCAGGGTGGACTTGAATTCATTGTGTAGCCAAAGATGACTTTGAAATCCTGCCTCAGATTCCCATGAGCTAGGACTAAAGGCATGCACTACCATACTTGGCTTTAAATATTCTTAAACATTTTTTAAAGAAATCTTAAGGCAAGGTTTCCTATGTTCTTCGAGTGGCTTGGCATGACTTGCTGACACAGGGTCACTAGGCTATTCCAGCTGATATGGTTTCCTATTGAACTTGAGCTCAAGCATTTCTCCCATCTCCACCTTCTGAGTAGCTAAAGCTGCATGCACACGTCATCATGCCCAGCTTATGAATAGTTTATCATATTCTATATTCACGAATCTGTTTGTTTGAAATGGGGTCTCACTATGCAGCCCTAGCTAACCTGCCCCTCATTATACAGACCAGGCTGGCCTTGAACTCTGGGCCTCTCATTACATAGAGCAGGCTGTCCTTGAACTCTGGGCCTGCCATTACACAGACCAGGCTGACCTGAATTCTGAGCCCTCTTGCCTCAGTCTTCCTTATTTTGTTTTTCCCAATGTGCATAGCCTCTCCCTGCTCTATAGTACTTTTTGACCAGCAACTCTCCTTGTTTTAATGTGCGTACATTCTCAGCTTTTCCTCTTATACTGAATATACCTGTTTTATCTCTCCACTTTGTTCAGAGTCCACCTTAGTGCATTTAAGCAGCATGACCTAAGCCATACTTCAAACTGTAGAATTGGGAGTCTGAAAAAAAAAATGGTCAGTTTTCTTGGTTGTACACTCTAGGAGGTTAGGTTGGCTTCTGAGTGAGCACCCACCACAAGCCCTCACTAAACTTCCCTGGGCTTTAAAGGGTTTTAACCACCACTCCAGAGTTCTGTGGCAAGCACATTGGGGCACTTGGTGCTATACCACAAAGAGATCATTAACTCTTCTTAGCTTCAGGTTTGTTTCACTCAGAGAGCTAATAATTACCACACCAAACCTGGTTTTGATGGCAGCTCCTATGCAGTGACACCTAATCTCCCCAGATGGCGATGGCTCTTTTCATGCACAGGATCAGTCAGATTCCCCAGCTCATGAGCTCCCGACTGAGAACTCAAGTGATCTATACTGCTGCCCTCCTTAGGATGCTGCCATGCCTCCTGCTATCCAGAGCACTAACATAAACCTTTGTTCTGACATATGAAGCCCTCCGTGATCCAGTCCTTTCCTGGATTTCCTCAGCCTTTCTCTTTTGTCCCTTATGCTATCCCAGGCTACCCACAGATACTGCAGGACAGCTCTAACTCTGTAGTGTTCCTTCATAAATCTGAGCCTTTATTAGTAAGATAGAGAAAATAAGAGGCTAGACGCTAAAATCACAATGGTGACCTTGAAGCTCCACTAACCTCGCAGGGTCAGTACTCAGGACAGTACCTGCATAGGAAAAACGGTCGTACATGCTAGCTTCCTCCTATGCGAGGGAGGCAATATAGTGAAGAAGGGAAACGAGCTATCTTGAACCAGTCAGGCTTGTTTCTGTGCCTCAGTCTATCCCTTCATAGCTCTGAATCCATGGAGTGACTGACTGTCCCTTAGCTACGCTCTCCATTAGTGTTGTGTAAACAGCTGCCGCAGGAATTAGAAGTACTCATGATGGCAGTAAGGTATCCACCACAGACCCGGCAGAACTCAGCAAACAGCAGTTCCTCTGTCTTTGTCATTTCTGTCAATTAGAGCATCACCATTGTTTGAACATTTTTTTTCATTTGATTAGTAGGAAAATCTTTGTCCATAGAGCTAATTGGCACGGTTTACTTTGGATTATCCTGTCTTTGTGCTCATCTGACCACTCTGTCTCAAGATATAAGACAGAAAAAAGAAAGGGAAACAGTAGGGTGAGGACACCTGGCTCTGGCCCTTGTTACGATGTTTCCTCCTCCCCCCA
>NW_022196913.1:75058293-75063951 GCF_008632895.1 Mastomys coucha | reverse complement strand
AACCAGATAAGTCTTGTCCCTGATACCACAGGCTTGTTTAATCTCTTTAGTCCAATGATACTATATCAAGGATTGTATTTTTGACATTTAGGCACAAATTGTCTGACTCTTACATTCAGAAGACAGACATAGCAGGTCACTAATAAAATGTGCCGGGCAGTGGTGGTGCACGCCTTTAATCCCAGCACTTGGGAGGAGGCAGAGGCAGACAGATTTCTGAGTTCGAGGCCAGCCTGGTCTACAGAGTAAGTTCCAGGACAGCCATGGCTACACAGAGAAACCCTGTCTTGAAAAACAAAACACAAAACAAAACAAGAAGCAAAAACTGTGGCAATTAAAGAAATTTACAGGCAATTTCCAGATTGTACTTACTGAGTGAGACCTGTCATGTTGGAGTCAAGTTCTAATGTACTTTATATTGTAGACTGATACTTAAGTCTGTGGTCTATGTATTAAATACCTTAGGATGGGCAACATTCTGGACTCTTGAGATTTACACCATATGTCAAGAGTCATATGTGTGTGTGTGTGTGTGTGTGTGTGTGTGTATGTGTGTTTTAGCTTAAATTTTACAAAGATGCCTGCAGCCTATTGCATTATAGCTATAACATACGTAGCAACACACTGCCTGGGGCACCTAGCGGCAGGCAGGAAAGAGTTCAGTGCCATCACCAATTGGCTAAGCATCTGCAAATTATGAGTGGCCAGTTCCCTGGCGCTACCCTTAAATAAATGAGTGGTCTGAAAAGAGGATCTGATCCTGGGCTTAAAGAACAAAACTAGAGCACAAAAGTCAACATACAACTAACTCTTATGGAAATGAGAGACCTAAAAATCTTTAACGAGTTTTACCCAAAGTCAGGAGAGCTAGCATTCAAATGTGACTTCTGATAGCTGTGTATTGATTGGTTGTCTTTAAATAAAACTTAAAAACCTTCAGTACTTACTGAGAGAACCTCATAGTCTTGGTGTCTTTCACGTCTTTGTCACTGTGTAAAGAATGGTGCTGACATAGTCTTAAATGAAGAACATATTGTATGTAGCCAATTGTCCCCTTTCTGGAAAGAGAAATTGTGAGCTTTCGTGACTCCTGGGCTAAAAGTCAATAGGATTATTATTTCTCCTTCCTTTCTTCATTCTTACACAGGAACCCACCTCCTCTGGGAGGTCCTTGCTTCATAGATGCCAGCTGTGCATTTTTTCTAGTTTCAACAATCATAGGAGTAAGATTATACAAATACAATTTCTGCCATAGCTCCCCTTGGCATAGTTCCCCAGGGCATAAAGCCCTTGGCAAGGAAGGCTTAGTGGATCCCTGTCCGTTAGCCAAGGGATTTCCAAGATTCTAAAAGCAAAGAGAGATAGTGATTGAGAAGATGAATGTAAGACATCAGGTCCTCCTAGAGCCAATGAATTTAAATTTTATTAAAATTTATTTCAAAATTTAAAAATGTTTATATTACAGACCTTTCCAGAGGCAATTCGATTTAATGTAGACTACGGAGTTTTTGAAGTAGTTAATGATGCACCACAACTTCTGGAAAAGCAACTGAAAAAAATTCTGCAAAGCCAGCAACCTCGAAATCCCATCTATGATGTTATAAGAAAAGGGAAGAGTGACAGTAAACCTATTCAAAAAAGTGTCCCCTGGGAAGATGAGGCCATCAATGTCAACTATACCATCATGGTAAGCCAGCGGGTTAGAGTCTGTCTTGTAAGAGCAAGAAGGCACTTGTTGAGCCAGAGAGGTAGCTCAGCAGTTAAAAGCACTTGCTGAAGTACCTGGCCTCAATTCCGGAACACCCACACCATGGCTATGTCTGTAACTCCAGTTCCAGGGCATCTGAGACCCTCTTCTGGCCTCCACGGCACCAGGCACGCACATGGTGCACATATGTGCATTCAGGCAAAACACTTATACGCAGAGAATAAAAAGAAATGATTTTTTTAAAAAAAGCGTTCAGTGGGATTGATACAAAGTGCCTTGGGCTGCAGCTTTTGAGGTACAGGAACATTTATTAGTGCATCACACTTACACAGAATGTCCCTCAGGCACTGTGTCATCTGTTTGGATACAATGACCAGTTTAGTCAGGCAGTTTTGTCAATTTTTATCAACCAATATAAGAAGCATCTAATTTGCTTTGAATACATAAAATGTCATATTTAGGATGGTATAAATATGTATATTCTTTATAGTTTAGTTTCCATCTAGGGAATGTGTGCATAAAGAAAGCTTATTTCTTTTAGTTTTTTGAATCTCCAGGTTAACCTGCCTCTAAGCTCCTTGGCTTTCCAGTCTGTTATCAGTTGCTAGGTTTTTGTCTTTCTTGCTTTAGGTCAGCAAATCTATATTGAAACTTGGCTAAGTCACCAGCTGTGTGCCCTTGGATGACCTTCGTTTCCACCTGAGTCATGCTGCTAACTATCCCTTGGGTGTATTATATGGATCACTGACAGTGGGTGATTAGTTTAAATGCTATTAGAACTAGGTAGAACTAGGCTAAAAACGTGTCTGCTCATAGCTTCGGACATCTCTACTCCAACTTTCCTGTTTCCAAATTCAGATATAACTCTCTCCTGTTAACTTTTATTCTAGTAAATGCTAATATTAATACATTAAAGCATTATTTTGAGATGGATCAGGGAAATTAAATTGTACAAATTATTAGCTAAGACTTTTCTAACTAGGTATGCAAATATTTGGTAGCAACAATAATGAGTCACATCAGTAATTATATTAAGTGTAAGTAGCTTAATCATCCTAATTAAAAATTAGTCAGATGTGATTACAAAAGAAGACTCAATTATTTGCTGTCCTCAAGAAACCAATCTTAAGTATCAATAAATATATTGGAAGTAAGAAGGCACATGCCATATAATTATTAATTAAAAGAAAGTGAGGTTGATTACATTAGTATCAATGTAGACGTCAGAGCAAGGACTCCTGCTGTGGATAAAGAAGAATATTACACAGCAATAAAATGTCAATTAATGGAAAACATAATCAGCATTAACCATGTGTTCTGAACCACTGTGGTTAGATGTACTATATCTAATTGTAGTGGTTCAGAATACATAAGTGCTAATCAAACATTAATAAGGAAATAGCCAAAACCAGTGTTAAGGTTTGAGATGAAGCCATTGCTCTTAGTAATCGGTAGCAATGGTGGCTCACAAGGACAAAGCAGTTCTGTGTCTTTACTAGCAATGAGACCAAGCTGTTGATGCCTAGAGACAGTTTTCACCCCACAGAGCCAAAGCACATGTTCTTTTCAAAGTACCCTTGGAGTACTTACCAAAATAGATGTTGTGCTGGCATTAAAACAAATTATAATAACTAAAAGATATGAAATAATGCAAAATATATTATTGATCATCCCAAAATGAAACCACCAATCAGTAAAAAAAAAAAGTGTGGGAAAGATATCCAAATACTTAAAATAACTAAGCAATACATTTCTAAATAACCCATAGATTAAAAGGTAAGTTTCAAAGAAAACAAGAAACCAAAATAAGCTGTCACAATTTGTGATGTAGCTAAATTAGCCACCAGAGAAAAACTTATAGAATTAAGTAATAGGAAATGAAAATACTAAGCCTTGCTGTGAATGATCTATCACCTACCAGGAGAAATAAGAAAGATAGAAGTTAATTGAGACCTACAGTAAAGAAGGAAGAGCATATCTATGAACTCCTGATCCTCCTGGGATGGACCACAGCAGTGCAGCACCATGCTTTATGCCTGTGCCGGGACGGAACCCGTGCATTCTAGCCAAGCCCTCTTTCTCCTGTTACAGTGACAGCCATAGATGACCTCCTCTTTCCATGTTCTCTTAACAGTGTCTCAAGCGCGAACAAGGTATTAATTGGATCAAACAGAAAAGACTTCCGGCATTTCTGGAAAGCGATTGCTACTTTGAATACAGGTGCCCTGCTCCCATCTGTGTTTTCAAACGTCTGTGTTCTTCATATAAAGTTATCTTTTGTGATATTGAGTGGAGGTTGGATCCTGTCTAAGAATAGGAATGTTGAGAAGAGAGAGTTTACGGTTGGATCTCTTTGACCATTTTACTTTAAAATTCACCTGTCACTCACAGTGGTGTTCATTTATGTATAGGGATTTACAGAGGGAATGTTAATGTGACATTAAGCACAGAATCTGGGGACCTAGAGAGGAGTCTGAGCAGTAAGAGCTCTTGCAACACCCACATGACGGCTCACAGCCATCCCTGCCTCCAGTTTTAGGGAGTCACATGCACCACCATGAACTCCATGAGACATATTCACACTCACTGGCAAAACATGAAAAATAAATGAATCTTGGAAATAAAGCATCATGTGTGCGAATGTCAGTGTGGGGCCAAGGTTTCCCTTTTCAAGTGTGAGCATGGAAAAATCCCAAAAAGTTACTAAAATTTGAACTTGGCTTAGAATAATAATTTTATTTATTTTTTATCATTATTTAGAGAATACTTTATTAGTTTTTGTAATCAAACCCACATAGATAAGACCTTACATATTTAATACAGTGCATTACCCCTGTACAAATGGAAAAAAATTAAATTCAACATTTCTAGACTAATATGGCTGTTAATTTCTGTACAATGCCAACTCAATACAGTAAAGTGGGATACTTTTTTTCCAAAGTTGACAGCACAGCTAAAGTTTCCAAAAATTCAAATTATATATATGTATTTTTTTATATTTATATGAAAAGACCAATAATAGCAGTATGTTATGCATCAAGAGCAGCAACAGCTTTTCCAGGTTCTGCAGTCATTTGAACAAAATTATAGAGACATCCAGCACACTCTATTAAAAAAAAAAAAGTAAAAAACAACCCCCCAGAAAACAACACAGTTCTGTTACTCTTGTGGTACCTGGCACCATGTTTTTAAATTAGCTTCTCAAACATCATCTGGAAAGAAAACATTCTGAGCCACATCATTAAAACTGCTAAAGCACGGTCACTACTACGTACCATAAAGCAGGGACAAGCTATTTCACATTCACAGAGGTATGATACAGTCCTGTCCTACATCTATAATACTAGAGGACACAATTTAAAAGGCATTATTTGAGATTTGATTCTACTTTTCCAGCAGAGAGAAAATAACAATTTTAAATAAAATGCAGATAAAGGCTGTGGCCCCCTCTGTGAGCCCTCGTTAATTTGTGATTTCTACAATACAGGTTAGCAAAGTTGATCTCGCAAGCCACATGGAGCAGCTCAGGCATGAATTTCATAGTGGGTACAAACTTTTCTCCCTGGATCCTGAGAAAACCGCCCACCCCGCTTCTTTCCAGCAGTGAAGAAGACAATTGCATGATTATGAAGAAGTTCTATGTTTCTCTTGGCCAGGTAAAAAGAGGGTTTGAATGAATCAGAACCAACAGAACCTTGTGTTTCAGTGTCAAGGAAGACTGATTAAAACTTTCATAATCCCACCCCACCCTCCACCCAAGCAGAGTCGGGTCTCTTACAGGCGTGTGCTGATTCATTGTGTATGTTCAACCAGAAAGGCAAATAGACGTGCTTTCCTGTGTGTGTGTGTGTGTGTGTGTGTGAGAGAGAGACACAGTGCTTTCCCTGTGTGTGTGTGTGTGTGTGTGTGTGTGAGAGAGACACAGTGCTTTCCCTGTGTGTGTGTGTGTG
>NW_022196913.1:75053839-75058059 GCF_008632895.1 Mastomys coucha | reverse complement strand
GTGTGTGTGTGTGACACAGTGCTTTCCCTGTGTGTGTGTGTGTATGTGTATGTGACACAGTGCTTTCCCTGTGTGTGTGTATGTGTATGTGACACAGTGCTTTCCCTGTGTGTGTGTGTGTGTGTGTGTGTGACACAGTGCTTTCCCTGTGTGTGTGTGTGTGTGTGTGTGTGACACAGTGCTTTCCGTGTGTGTGTGTGTGTGTGTGTGTGTGTGACACAGTGCTTTCCCTGTGTGTGTGTGTATGATGCAGTGCTCTCCTTATGTGTGTGACACAGTGCTTTCCCTGTGTTTATGACATAGGGTTCTCCTTGTGTGTGTGACACAGCGTTTTTCTTCTGTGACGCAGCAGATTGAGACTGAGATGTATGGTCCATGTCACCTACAAAGAATGGGGATTTATATTACAGTCTGAATTTGTTATTATAGGAATTCAATTACTTTTGAGTATTGTCTAGGTAATACTTAGTTGTAAAAGTATATCACCATTCAACTGCTATCCAACAGAGTTCTCTTCTGTTGTTGCCTAAGTATGGAGTCATTGTGAGTGGCTTAAATAGATGAAACCTAGAATCAGTTTTCCTTTCAGATTATCCATAGTACAGTGAAACTCTGTAATTAATTAATTGATTGATTGATTTATTATGCCCTCACTTACCAGATCCTTCCCTTGCACACCAGGATACACAAGTCTGTATGAAATCTGGGCTGCCAATCCTGAGATCCATGTGTGATACTCTTTGATTCTTTGTCTATGCCAGACATTGCCAACCAGATGTGGCCATTTTTTTTTTCTGCTGAACTCGATCTAGGCTTTAAATTCTTTCAACAGAGTGTTCTAGAGGGAAGAGGCTACCCCTTCTGTACTGATGTCCATAGGTCTATGTTATTTGAATATATATTTTTATGTCTTCATATCACACCTAGCTGCTTTTGTAGTCTGGGCATTCCTACCCAGAAGTGTTCACCAGCTCCTCCTCCTCTGCTGAATAGTGTGTGCTTGATGACTAGATGTTAAAGACCCACTTTCTTTTCTGTTATACTTAGTTTCAGCATTTTTTTTCTCTTATGTTATAGAAATGTCAGGGTACCATGAAGTGTTTATTGATAGGGAAATCACTTGTGATGACGAGTGAGAGCAGACATGTCATCATTGAAGATCAGGTTGATTTACCCTTCCCCATTCTCTGGGATAGTGTTCTTGACTTCCAAGTATTCATCATAGCTTTTGTTTTTAAATATTTATTTATTTATTTTATGTAAGTACACTGTAGCTGTCTTCAGATACAGAAGAGGGCATCAGATCTCATTACAGATGGTGGTGAGCCACCATGTGGTTGCTGGGATTTGGGCTCAGGACCTCCAGAAGAGCAGTCAGTGCTCTTAACCACTGAGACATCTTTCCAGCCCTCATCATAGCTTTTGAATTTTGGGAATTTAAGTTTCTTTGTATCCTCAGATTATTTAAACCAGACTAGTTAGCATTTATTTTTAATGAATAGGTACACTTTTAATGATGTTTATTTGAGTCTTCACTGTGTTAAATACAAACAACTGGCCCATTTCTTTAAAGCAAGTAGATAATTTGGCTGCTAACTTCTCAAGCAAATTGACAAACTAATTTGTCTTTCTTGGTTTCTTGAACATTCTTTAATTATCATATTTTTCTCCCAAGGCTTAGGGTAGTTCTTGGGATAGAGAAGTGGCTCAAGTTAATGCTGAGTGAATTTACAATTATTAATAATCTAGTGCTGAGTGAATTTACAATCATTAATAATAAGTGGCTAGATGTAGTGCACTCCTGAGGCAGGTGGATCTCAAGCTAAAGGAAGGCCAGCCTGAGCTACCTACTAAGTTTGCAACCATCCAGAGCAATATATAGAGATATACTATTGTACAAAAGCCAAGCAAATAAGTAAATGAAAGAGGCAAGGGCTCTGCACTAGAGCCTTACGCACAGGAACCAGTGGCCTCACAGATGTTTCCCTTCCTTTCCTTCTCAGGCACTGTCTTGTTGTGTGGCCTGGTTTGCCTATGGAATATGTACAATGGACGAGGGATCCCAGCTCTTCCATATGAGCCCTCTCTCTTCTATAAGTCTCAGACTGAGTAGCAAACTGACAACTGGAGAAAGGAGAAATGAGAGGGATGCAGGGCACTCTCTCTTTTCTCCTAGATTTTCCAGTTTGCTGTGTTTGCCCATGGAGGCCAGAAGAGTTGGAATTACAGATGGCCATGAGGCACGCTGTGCTAGGAACTGAATTTGGGTCCTCTGGAAGAACACCAAGTGCTCCTCACTGTTGAACTGTTTCTCTCACCTCTGTTTTCACATCTACTGAAGTTTTAGTCCAATGTTCTCTTAGTGAAATAATTTTCTTAGTGTACTATATTCTATAAATTGAATTATACTGACTTCCTTCGGAGGCTCAGTCAGCAGGGTACTTACTGTGAAGATTATGCTAAATGAATGTCTCCTTCCTCCTAGGCCTCCTATACTCAAACAAAAGACTGGTTTACACTAGCCAAGGAGAGTGAGAAGACCGTAACGACGTTTTCATTACCCTGTTGTACACCCCACCACCAGACTGCATCCCCAGTTATTTCCACGGCTTCTGGTAAACAGACAAAGAAAAGGCAGCCTTTATTCATGTACACAGCACCTCCCTTTCAACCCCTGATGGTGTTTGTTTGTTGTTGTTTGGTTTGGCTTTTGTTATTGCTTGTTGTTGTTTTTGAAACAGAGTCTCAAACAGTAGCCCTGGCTATTTTCTTTCTTTCTTTTTTTTTTTTATTAGATATTTTCTTTATTTACATGTCATATGATTTCTCCTTTCCCAGTGTCCCCTCCAAAAAACCCAAAAAAACAAAAACCAACAACAAGAACAAACCCCTGTTCCCTCCCTGCGCTCCCTGCTCGGCACCCCACCCTCTCCCGCTTACTGGCTCTGGCATTCCCCTACACTGGGGCACAGAACCTTCACAGGGCCAAGGTCCTCTCCTCCCATTGATGACTGACTTTGCAATCCTCTACTATACACATGCTGCCAGAGCCATCAGTCCCACCATGTGTACTCCTTGGTTGGTGGTTTAGTCCCTGGGAGCTCTGAGGGTACTAGTTAGTTCATATAGTTGTTCGTCCTAAGGGGCTGCAAACTCTTCAGCTCCTTTGGCCCTTTCTCTAACTCCTCACAGTCCTACTACTTCAGCTGTCTGTGAGTGCTGGAGTCACAGACATAGGCCACCACTCCTGGTTCATTTCTACTATTTCAAGAAGTCATCATGATAAAAGTGGAGGTGGATTCTGATATTTATTAGCTGTGTGATTTTGTTGTCTGAGACAGGGTTACTGTGTGTAGACCAGCCTAAAGGCAGCCTGGTCTACTCTGAAGATTCACTCTGTATCTCCGGCAGCCTTTGAAATCACAGCAATCTTTCTTCTCTTAGCTTCTGTATGTTGGCATGGTGGGTTTTCATGAGCATGCCCAGCACTTAGTTGCATGGTATATATCTGTATCTGTATCTGTATTTATCTGTCTATCTATCTATCTATCTATCTATCTATCTATCTATCTATCTATCTATCTATCTTTATCAATACCTGTCTCTATATCTATCAATATCTGTTTCTATCTATACCTATACCTACACCTATACCTACACCTATACCTATATCTATACCTATATCTATATCTATATCTTTATTGCTATCCTAGAGCTTGATACACCTTCTGCAGCCAGCCAGTAATTGTCTTGTGTTTTTCCTATGGTACTTTATAAATTCCTCCCATTAAGTCTATGCAATAAGTAGACACAATATTTCTGACCTAAAAGCCAGTAGGCTGGATTGTTGGAACATGCTAGAATTCCAACCCTCAGGAAGCCATGGCAAGAAGACTGTGTCTCAAAAACAACAACAGCAATAACAAAATGGAAATAATCGATAGAAATTGAATTTGTCTTCTACTTTTGAGTTTATTTTTCTTCTTGGAAAACAGATGAATTCTACTATGGAGAGGTTTTATGGATGTTGTCAACTTTCCATAAAAATGGAAAGAAACTGCTCCAAAATGGGTGTTATATTCATTTTCAATACAAAGTTATAGCTAACTGTTTCTACTCTGGGGAGATTTCAGACCTAATAGAGAAAGTGGTCACCCTGAGGACAGTTGTCACATCTGTAGAGTTGGGAGGACAGCAGGGAGCACCCTGAGGACAGTTGT
>NW_022196913.1:75025434-75053001 GCF_008632895.1 Mastomys coucha | reverse complement strand
GTAGAGTTGGGAGGACAGCAGGGAGCACCCTGAGGACAGTTGTCACATCTGTAGAGTTGGGAGGACAGATTGACATGTGAGACTTTCATATGTGACTGAATTCTGAGTGAGACTTTCATATGTGACTGAATTCTGAAAGAGAAGATGAGAACTAAAATTGTATTTTAGAGGGGATTAAGCTTTTATAAGTGCCTATATTATTGTGTCACTTTAACAATAAGAATTATATGCCATGACAGTTTTTAAAGCCTTCTTATAAATATTTAGTATGTCTTCAGGAAGGCAAGGTTAATTCTTTCATGGCCTCCTGACAAGGCTTGGGTATCCTGTGACGTTATTGGCTCATGTCCTTATTCCAAGTGATGGCCCATCTGTTACTACTCTCTGTGGACCTCTCTGATGGTGGGTGAGCTTGTGCTCATATCTAACCTATTAGCCTTCTATAACTTAATACAGAGATTTTCGATGATGGAATTCACCCCAGGACAGTAAAAAGCCTGTCTAGAACCTCTAAAGTAGTTCCTGAGCTGGATGAAGAAGAAGAAGGGTCTATATCAATGAAAGATTCACCTTCTCAAGCTCTTCTGAGGATATACCTGGAGAAGAAGGATGACCAAGACAGGAACCTGACCCTGCACTTCTCGTCACTTGAAGAATTCCTAAATGCCTACATCATCTTTATCCTGAGAGAGGCCATCCAGCATATCACAGGCCAGAACCTTAGTGACACTCCGGACTACATCGACTACTACAAAGTGTCCCATGTGATATTTGATAAAGTCCAGCCTGAGCCTAGCAATAGGGCTACAGCTTCACCCCCTGTTGAAGTTGAAGAGGAAATCGCAAAAGATAGATTGGAAAATGTAAGTTTAAGTTCAAAGAGTGAGAGTGTTGGGCCTGAGAGCAGGGCAGACTGGTGCATCTCTCACAGGACCTATGACATTGGCAACAGAAGGGAATTTGAAAGATTTAAGAAGTTTCTAAAGGGCACACTAGGAGAGAGGTACTGGTGGCTGTGGATGGACATAGAGAGGCTGAAAGTGCTTAAGGACCCTGGAAGACATCAAAGGTATTTTCATTTTCTTTTTTTTTTAATACTTTCTTTTCTTTCTTTTTAATACTTTTTAAAAAAGATTTATTGTTATATTAAGTACACTGTAGCTGTCTTCAAACACACCAGAAGAGGGCAACAGATCTTGTTATGGGTGGTTGTGAGCTACCATGTGGTTGCTGGGATTTGAACTCAGGACCTTTGGAAGAGCATTCAGTGCTCTTAACCGCTGAGCCATCTCACCAGCCCCTATTTTTCAATAGTTTTAAAAACTAAATTATATTTGTTTTAGTTACTCAAGCAAAAATGATATTAAAATGTAGTTTATATATTGGGATGAATAAAACAATAATATTTATTCTATAATAATAAGTTTTGATATCACAATTTTGTGATTTCATAGCTTTAAGATACCAATAATAGTAGTTTTTGGGTTTGAATACTGTTTCTTCCCATAAACTCTAGACTTGCTTTAAATTATTCTACTTTTTATAGTGTCATGATGATATTAAAATTTTTTTTGTTTTTTTGAGACAGGGTTTCTCTGTATAGCCCTGGCTGTCCTGGAACTCACTCTGTAGACCAGGCTGGCCTCGAACTCAGAAATTCGCCTGCATCTGCCTCCCAAGTGCTGGGATTAAAGGCGTGCGCCACCACCACCCAGCTTGATATTAAAATTTTATGCAAAAGCAATTATCAGCTATGTGACCACACTCATATTAGACAGGTACAAATGGCAGTGTGTAGGCCTCTTATCCCAGCAGCCTCCCTGGCTCACACATCCTTGGCTGTTAGTCACATGCCACATAGCTGTCTGTCTGCACTGTGTTTCTTCTGAAGGTCTGCATTGCCTAGCTCCATGTGTTCTAGGTCACTGAGGGTGTTCATCCTAGCATTTCCTGATCTAATCTGAAGCAGGTTAGACTGCATTTCTTCTTTAGGGCTTGGTGTAGATCTCCTAGTGACTGGGTTCTTTATAGTTATTAGAAAAGTATTTGGATCACAGAGCTTATGCTTCAAACAGGGCTCAACATCATGGTTGATTCTGAAACTTGACATGATCTATATTTGTAAGACATATCAGGAAAGTCATATGCAAGAAACCTTAGGATTTTACCCACATTTAGTGACCTAAAGTGACAGTTGTAGAGGGATCTATTTCTGTACATTTTCCAGTTTATGGAGGAGATTGTCTACACTCCTTGGTTTATGGCCCCTTCCTCTACCTTCAAAGCCAGCATGACGTGAGCATCTGTCTGATGATATGAGCACCCTCTTACATCCTCATGGGCCTGGCCCTCCGTGTCTCCCATAGGATTTCTAGAATTCCCTACGGACCTGTGAGTAGCAGGCTGATTTCTTTCTAGCCCTTAATTACCCACATCAGCTGCCTTTTTTATAGGTAACAAATTTATAAATTTTTGAGATTAGAGTGTGCACAACCCTACAAGACCATTCAGCCTATTGAGAAAAGCCAACACACTGAGAAATAATCCATGACTGCATAACCCTTTAGTACTCTATTATGAGTGTTGGTTTGAGGTGTTTATCACTTATTAGAAGCAGTTAGATTTGGGAAGTTAAGTATTGATGCGTATATAACTATGTGTTTTAACTAAGACATCTTGAGAAAATGAAAAAATGCTACCTTGTGAGCAGTGGGGAGCGCTACCTTTCTACAGAAATCTTATCGAAGTTTAAGCTGCTGCATGGATCCTGGTGGACAGAAGACCATTTGAGAAACATTCAGGTTGAGGTTTTAAAACCTCTGCTTCTGTATTGGTAAGGAAAATAATGTGAATTAAAATTATTTTCTTTTACTTTTCTTAAGCTACTTATAAATAATACCTTCTCCAGTTTATTGTTGCCTTTCTTTGAAAAGCAGTTACCTGTTAGATACATGGTATAGTGGTTTGAGTAAGAATGCCCCCATAGGTTCATATATTTGAATGTTTGGTCACCAAGGAGTGAACTGTTTGAAAGGATTACAAGGTTTAGGAGGTGTGACCTTGTTGGAGAGTGTGTCACTGGGGATATGCTTTGAGGTTTCAAAAGCTCTCTTTCTCTTGGTCTATGGATCAGGATGTAGCTCTCAGTTACTGCTCCTGTAACATGCTTGCCACCATACTCTCTGCTATGATAATGGACTAACCTCTGAAATGTAAGCAAGCCCTCAATTAGATGCTTTCTCTGTAAGAGCTGCTGTGGTCAAGGCATCTCTTCACAGCACTAGAACAGTGACTAAGGTTGGTACTAGGAGTGTGTGTATATAAATGTCTCTGTGACATGCCTGCCCTTGCTGCTTGTTGGTGGAATGTGGACCTTGAGACTTTAGATTAGGAAAGAAGTTGAATAATTTAAGCAGAGCTTAAGGGAACATCTTAGTAGGGATATGGAAGACAGTGCTGCTGAAAGCAATGTAGATTATGACTGCCCAGCTCAAGAGGCTTCAGAGGGAAAGAATATTAGTAATTGGCCTAGAGATCATTTTTTATAATATTTTGGCAAAGAATGTGGCTGCTTCTTGCCCTTGTCCAAAAAATATCTGCCTGAGGCTAAATTGAAGAGTTTTGGAATAATGGTATTGGTAGAGGAGATTTCAAGACAGCCTGGTATTGACTATGTTGTGTGGTTATTAGTAATCATTTGAATGCAGATCTATGAGAAGAAAGAAGCTGAACAAAAGAAAAAAATATATACAGTTAGGGGGAGAAAAGGAGCTCCAGGAAGTGTTACAGAGCTAAGTCCAGTGCTCACGGACTACAAAGTTTAAAGAAAAGCCTGATGCTGAATGGAATAAGGAGAGTGGTAACTTCAGGGAAAGACCCCCACCTAATTAAGCTTCCAACTTGTGAAGAAGAATGAAAGAAAAAGCTTACAGTGAAGGAAACCATCAACAACATGCACATGTTAATTGAACCTCTTCTCCTTCCTTTTGGAGTGGTAATGTACATTCTGGCCACATGCAATCTACCTTTTCATTTCGATTCTACAGGGGGTCACAGTTCAGAGATTGCCTTGAGACTCAGAAGAGGCTTGGAACTTTAGACTATGGGAACTTCTGAAGTTGGACTGAATCCATTTTTGCATTATAAGATGGCTATAAGCATATGGGGAGCAGGGAGTGGAATCTGGTGTTTCGAATAACAAAGTCCCCCATAGGCTCTATATTTGAATGCTTGGTTACCAGGTAGTAGAACTATTTAAAAAGATTAGGCTTAGAAGACTTAGAGTTTTTAGAGGAAATGTGTCACTGGGGGTAGGTTTTGAGGTTTCAAATCCCATGCTAGACCCAGTTCATTTGTTGTCTGTCTGTCTGTCTCTGTCTCTGTCTCTGTCTCTGTCCCTGTCTGCCTCTCTATCTCTCTCTGTTGACCAGGATATAGTGTTCAACTACTTCCCCAGCACCATGCCTGTTACCATGCTCTCCACCATGATGATAATGGACTAAGTCTCTGAGGCTGTAAGCAAGCCCTCAGTTACGTCCTTTCCTTTATCAGAGTTGTTGCAGTCATGGTGTCTCTTCACAGCAACAGAACAGTGACTAACACCTTTGGTGTGCTTGGGAGTCTTTAAACATAGGCTAAGGTTTGGCAATGCTCTCTGAGTGCATCCTTGTGCAACCTGCCATAAGATCAGTTCTCATAGTGTGTGCAGCTATCTGTACAGATGGCATTTCAGTCAATGGTCTGAGCACTTGTGGTAAAGTGCTGTGGTAACCTGTTATAGGATATGGTCCAGTCCAGGGTTCATGGTTGGTAGGAAGGGTATCATGTGAAATGGTGTAATAAAAATGGTGGTAACCACACAGGGTACAGAGAAGTGGACATGATGGAGACACTATTTGTCACTTGAAGCTCAGCGAGTTTTCACAGTGGTACATTTGATTTGATTTTGTCATTTCTCTTGAAATTTCATTAGTTGTGCCAATGCTTTGAATGCAAAGTTCAGATTTTTTGGAAAAATTGCAAATAAGCTCCCACTGGTCTGTTCTCTGCCCACTTCTCTGGCATCATTTCCCAGATATAACTCACCCACTGGGCTGTTATCACTCCTGGGCTGGAGACATGGTAATAGAGGGCAGAGAAACCACGTTCAGTCCCCAGCACCTTGCATCAGAGGGCTTACAACCAGAGCATCCAGTGCTTTCTCCTGGCTCTGTGGATGCCTGTCCATCTGAACACATACAGACACATAAATAAAAATAAAATAAATCTTAAGGCACACAAGAAGGTATAAGTTCCATTATAGTTGGTACATATGTACACACTACCCAACATATCTGAACTTGGTAAGTTTCAGAAAACTTACCAAGATAGAAGAACTTTGATTATTTTAATCATAAGGATATGCTTGTGTTTATGTGTGAGTATGTGCATGTACATGAATGCCAGGTCCTTCAAAGGCAGGCAGATGGTGTCCAGTCCCTGGAGCTGTGGTTACTGGAGAGTGTGAACTGCTTGAGGTGAATGCTGGGGACTGAACTTAGGGCATCTGAACAAACAATGCATGCTTTTAACTGCTGAACTATCACTCCAGCATCTTCTTAAATTTAAACATTTTGTTTTGAGTAATTATAGACTCATACACAGTTGTAAGAAACAATACAGAGGTGCTCCGTGTGTTTCCTTCAGTGGTAGTATCCTGTGAAGTTATATTGGTCAGAACTTATATATTTTTTCTGAACTTTAATTGTAGCCTTTGGATTCTCTTCATGCCTAACATGTTCACATTGGGAACATCTTCCCACCTCCTGTTTTAAAGGGAAGCCATATCCTGTCAGTCTCTGGAATATGGAAAAAGAATTAGCTCTCAGGCTTGACGTCAGGGGAAACCTGATCTGAAGAGCAGTTTAGCTACAGGCCTGATAGCTGAAGTTAGCTTTGAATACCACAAAGTGTTCACCCACTGACTACTAGCTTACTCCTCCAACCGAATGCGAGCTCTGCCCTGAACAAACAGCCCTTTTCTTGAGTTTTTGAAACAGAGTTCATCCTTCATTTATATAAATTGTTGTAAAGTTAATTCCTACCTTCAAAGTGTAAGACTTGAAAAAAATGTGTAAATGCGCAGTATAGCCCACTTTAGAAACTTACTCGAATATTCTAAAATGTTTATGTTGTTAGCCAGGCATGGTTACACAGATGTACATGTATCTCTGTGAATTCCAAACTAGCTTGGTCTACATAATGAGTTCCAGGACAGCCAGAGTTACGTAGAGAGGCCTTGTTTCAGAAACCAAAAAATAAAATGAGATGTTTTCATACTTTTAAGTATTAACTAAATTTTACTAATTTTTATTTAGATAAATATATACATATATATTTGAAAGATATATAGACATATAAATATGAGGATAAATGGATATGGAAAGTTCCACAACTTTCCCAAATATAGAGCAACACCAAACTACTTTAAAACTTTGAAACATGCTCTATTTTATTTTAAAATTTCTTAATAATCTTAGGTATTTCTTTTGCTTATCAAGCATATAATAATTTTAACATTATGAGTTTCCTAATATATTCCTTTTTTTCTATGAGTGAATGGAGTATAATGAAGTAATGTAGAGAATTTTTTTTTTAAGATGAGCCAGCAGAGAAAGAAATAGAAAGTGGCAGAAGGGGTTGATATCTGTGATAATTAAATGTTTTGTAGGTTTTTGATTCTGAAATTTATTATAATTTCATCTTAACATATTGACTCTTAAGTTTGTTTGTTTGTTTGCTCAATAAAAAGGGCACCAAGATTTTGTGTAACACATTCAGCTTCTGCAAAAAACGCTAGCACTGAGCTGAAGTTCTGGCGCCTTCGACAGGAGAAGCCCAGGAAGGATGTTGACCCTTTTCCACAGATGGCCACCCTCCTGCCATTAAGACCGAAGTCTTGCATTCCACAGACCCCTGAGGTCCAGGTAGGGTATCCAGCAGGTTAAGTGCTCTTTAGGAACTGTGCAGTTACTATTTATCCTTGGATATGTGTTCACTGTTGTGGTTTGAGTGTGAGCTATGGCCTCTAGGCTGACATGTCTGAGCACTTTGTCCCTAGGTGGGGCTCTGTTTGGGAAGGTTGTGGAGCCTTTAGGGGTGAGGCCATATTGGAGGCCATATGTCACACGATGCTTCCTGAAGGTGGGTGCAGTGTGATAAACCAGCCTTCTGTCCTTTCCCTGTGCTTTCCTTGCCTGCTGCCAGGGCTTCCCCTGCCATGATGGACTGTGTCACCTTGAAGCTGTGAAACAAAATATGTCCTTTCTCTATTAAGTTGCTCTTACTAGTGTAATTTATCAGAGCAATGGGAAAGTGACTAGAGAGGCTTCATCACATTTGTCACAAGGTTGATATCACAAGCTTGCCGTTACAGTGTGCATACTGCCCCATGTAAGAAGGAAGGAAAGGCTAGACCCTTCTTGTTCAGTAAGCAAAGTTATCCTTCTGAAATATACAACCATGCCACTCACTTCTCTGCTGGAAATTCTCCAGTGGCGGCCTCTTCTACTTAGAATAAATTTGACAACCTTGCCCAGCCACACAGGTCCCTTAGCATCCATGCCTCGTTCTTCCACATTGTCCTCCTGTTCTCGCTGACCTGGCTGGCCTTTGGAACATCAAGTGACACCACAGGGCTTGGTACTCTCTGTTCCTGGTGTTTGGTGCACTTTCCTCTAGAGAACTATGCATTTTACCCCTCACAGCCTTTAGATAGCAGCTCACCCATCACTCAGTGGGAAAGGCTGCCTTCTACGTATGTGGATGAGCTCTCATATGCAGGAGAGTGTACCGCCTTCCCTCAGGCCTGTGCCCGTTGCCCTGCCTTGTTTTGCTTCATTATATTTACAGCCACATGAATCACCTGTTTATTGCCTTTTATACCTTTCTAGAATAGAAGGGAATTTTCTGTGTCGAGTGCATATTCTTAGGCTGGCCAAGCATAGAATAGTCTCCTAATAAATATAATAGGAATTGAAAAGATAAGCTGCAATAGCACACCCAAACCAGAGGAAGGGAGCTTTGGGTACACTGTGAAGAACAGAAAAATGAAAAGCTGGGGGTAGTTGTAGGAACTAGTAAGTGACCTTACAGTCTCACAGGGATGCAGTGACTGTGGGTAAGGCCTGTGTCTCCATGGTGAGGGCCCTTATAAGCCTCACTGCTTTAACAGCATCACAGAGTATTCTATTATTGGTCACAGTCGCACAAAACTGCCCTAAGATTGCTTTAGAGTCAAGGTGTCTCGTGTCAGTGTTTTACTTCCACCCACAATGGTTAGAGCTGTCAGCAGGTTCCCGTTCTTCTTTATCTGAGGCACACACTGGGAATCTCCCCAGGCCCTTTTAAAGTCCCAACTTTACAGACTGACTAAACTCACAGGGAAGAAGCTGGGGTCGCTCTGAATTTGCTTAGAGCCTACATCCCCGACTCCATGTGAACATTAGAGCTACAGATTAGAATCTGTATGCTTAATGTGTTCGGCACCACTGCTGGCAGGTTGCTTTTATCACCCCCTGAAGACCTTGTGCAGACAGATGCCCCAGGTTTCGGCACAGACCAGGGCTCAGCAGGGCTGCTGCAGGACCCAAGTCCCTCGCTCAGGTGATGTTCTCACCACCACTAGAGCTCACACTTTTTGTTGGTTTCTTACCTACTGTTTTGACTTTTCCCTGGCCAGCTTTGTTCCTTGAGGCCTATCACATGCCACAGCACTGGCTGAGTGTCTCACTCAGCCCATACAGCTCAGTAACACAGGCTTGGGGTAAGTAGAGGCACAGCACAGTGAGTGTGTTATCTGATGATTTACACAAACTTCATCAAACTGAGCAGTTGCGAAGGAGAAAGAAGTAAGTGATATGATTAAGCAAAGCAACTCCAATAAGTGAGTTGTGTTGGAGGAGTGGGGAGGCTTTAGTTTGTGTGAAAGGTAACAGAAACTGGACTTGCCTGCCAGTCCTCTTGAGGTGAGACCATCACCGTGGTGGGTTCGCGTGGACAGTATGTTCTGATCCCACTCTTCATGCTCTGTCACTCCTTGGCAGAAAATACTCAGGGCAGTAGAACTTATATAACCAGTAAAATATGGTCTTTTTACTAGGTTGTCCTACAAATGTGACTTATGTATCCAGACTGTGTAAGCATCAGCCACTCACACAAAGGGCACTCCTCTCCGATCTCACTGTAGCTTGTTAGTTTCCTCCTATCATTTGCTCTGACTACTCGTTTTTATTTAAATTATATTTGTGTATTTATTTAGTGTATATATGTAGATGTGTGTGGGAAATGCCACAGAGCACATGTTGGGGGCTCAGGTGACAACCTGGGGGAATCAGCTCTTTCTTTCCACTCTGTGGGTCCCTGGGACTGAACTCAGGCTGTCCGGCTTGGCAGTAAGCACCCCCACCTACTGAATCATCACTCTGGGTGTTATGGTTTTCAGTCAAGCAACAAAGTTCAAACTTGAACTTGCAGGCTGGAGCAATGGTTCAGTTGGTAAGAGCACTTGGTCTTGTAAACCTGGGTTTGGTTCGCAGCATCTGTATAAGGTGGCTCACCAATACCCATAACTCCATTTTCAGGGTACCTGATGCACTCTTCTGGGTTCTGTGTGCACTTACACAAATGTGCTACACACACACACACACACACACACACACACACACACACACATACACACACACACACATAGATACACATACACACCCAGAAAAAAAACAAAACAAAAAAACAAAACAAAATCCAAAAACTTCTTAACAGGGTTTTTTCCATATTATACACTTGAAAGACATATTTTTAAAATTTTAAGTAAGTCAGGGCTGGAGAGATGGCTAAGCAGTTAAGAGCACTGGCTGGTCTTCCAGAGGGCCTGGGTTCAGTTCTTAGTATCTATGTCAGGTAGCCCACAACTGTCTGTAACTTGCAGCTCCAGAGTATCTTCTGACCTCTGAGGACATGCACACATCTGGAATACACACACATACACACACAGACACACACACAAGTTTAAACAATAATTTATGGGCCAGGCATGGTGATGTATGCCTTCAATCACAGCATGTGAGAAGCAGAGGCAGCCAGCCTTGTCTACATAGTGAGTTTCAAAACAGCGAAGCCTACATGTTGAGACCCTGTCTCCAATTAATTAGTAAATAAATAGATAAAGTAGAAAAGGGCCTTTGGTTGTTGCTTAGGGGCATGACCCACAGCCTGTGCTTACCAACTGTACACTCTACTGCTGAGCTACACAATTGGCCTAAAAATGTTTTTAAAATTACTGTGATTAAAAAGTGTAAACACACAACTTCTCACCATAGCCATTTTTGAGTGTTCATTATAGCAACCTTGAGTCCATGCACGTTGTACAGCTCCAGAATATTTTTATTTTGAGAAATGATTCCATAGCATGGAGACTACCCCACTTTCTCCTAACCCTCAGACCCTGGAGCCAGTGTTCTATAAATAAACCTGCTGTTTCTATAGATCTAACCATATCTATGTAATATACATTTAGTTTTAAGCTCAGCCTCTTGTAGGATTTCTCATTAATAGCTGCTTAATACCTAAAACTATATGTGCTTTGGTCGAGACAGGAACTTGCTGTGTAGCCCAGGCTGGCCTTGAACTTGAGGCCTTCCTGCCTCAGCCTCCTGAGTGCTGAAGTTTCAGACAAGCACCACACACCCAGCCTTAACCTGAAGCTCTACCAGCGACTTGGCTCACTTCCTAAGCACCGTTCTCTTCCCCATCTTTGATGGTCCTTCCCTATTGCTAGTGGGTCCCCTCCCCTGCCCGTTCTCTACTCTGTCTTCAAGGTCTGTCTTCTTGGAGCCTGACTGATGGCTCACAACAGCCCTTGGTGCATGGTCCACCTTACACTTTTGTTGAAATGAGATATTTTACTAATTTTTAATGTATGGGTATTTCCTGTGCATGTATGCCTATGGGCTACAAGCACACCTATTATACCCATAGATACAAGAAGAGGGCTTTGAATCCCCTGGGACTGGAATTACAGACAATTGTGGGCCTGTGACCAAGCCTGCTCAGTCAGTCAACAGGTTCTCCAGCACAGGAGTGAGGATTAAAAAAAACAAACAAACAAAAAAAATTAGACAACATTGTAGCATGACCCCAGTCAATTCTGAGACTGAAGACAAATCTTATTTCTCCAATCCACTTTTTATACCATTTTAATTACATGCAGGTATTAAGGGTGTGCAGTACAATAAGGAACTAGCAAGGCAGTAAGCAGACTACCGTGGTCACTCTCGTGACAATTCTTTAAAAGGGCTTGTCATAACGACCAAAATACTTGAGCCCACTTCCTTGTCCAAGCCCAAAATCTTGCCTGAAGCCTGCTTCTTTTGTGCTACCCTAAGATTAAAATTCCTACCTTAACCTACTTTCCTCTCATAGCCTAAGGTTAGATTCTTGCCAAAACTTACTTCCTTATTATGCCCTTATGTAGATTCCTGCCTGAGCTTACTTCCTTGTCATTGCCAATGTTAGCACTCCAAAAGGCTCTCCACATGGGTGCTGGGAATTGAACCTGGGCCCTCTGGAAGAGCAGCCAGTTATGCTGCTAATTGTTAAGTCACCTCTCCAGCTCCTACCATTAGAAACTTTTAAGAATGGGAAAATGACTATAAAAATAAAATGACGATAAAAGGAAGGAACAGTAGTAATTAGGTTATAGACCTTGCTATGGGCGAAACAAGCATCTTTGTTTTATTCCCTGACCTACCATTTCCTGATGCTCTTGAAAGAGTTAAATTTGAGACTTGTGCTGGCTAATGAGAAAATTGCAGGTTTGGGAAAAACACAGTTGTCCAAGG
This sequence comes from Mastomys coucha, assembly GCF_008632895.1. Taxonomy (NCBI): domain Eukaryota; kingdom Metazoa; phylum Chordata; class Mammalia; order Rodentia; family Muridae; genus Mastomys; species Mastomys coucha. The sequence goes on along the minus strand of NW_022196913.1, from coordinate 75,041,125 downwards.
CCGATCATGACCAAATAAGCCTGGGCAAAAATAAGCAGGCTGTTAGACATCCCAAGAACTAGCAGGTCAAAAAGACATAAACTATAAAAAACATACAAGGACATGTCTGGGCAGACACTGAGTAGTGGGCCATCTGGTCCTCTTAGATATGGTTTAAGGTCAGATGCCCTGTTGACTCAGATTAACACCAACCTTAGGAATTTTCTACTCTGTTCTGCACATAATATAGTTGATATTTGAACTAGCCAATCATGTATAGCCACACTGATTCCTTTGTTCCCCCAGACCTTTTTCCTATATAAACCCCTAACCCCTGAGCCTCGTGGTCGATTCCTTGTCTCCTGCGTGAGATTGGGGGTCGAACCAGAGCTCCAAAAATTAAACTGCCTCATGTGTTTACATCAAGATGGTCTCTCGTGATTCCTTGGGTGTGTGTCCTCCCGAGACTTGAGTGGGGGTCTCCCTACGGGGGTCTTTCACTCTCCCATACAAGTTTTAAGCCTGTTCTGTCCAGAAGAAAGGACTGCTGACAAGTTCTTCCCTAGGAGAGTCTGCTTCCTTAGTGCTGGAAGAAAGGCCTAAGAGGCCTTTGGCTGCTCTTACCACCTACATTGCTGTTGCATTTCACGCTGCGTGTGTCATGAAACCTGAGTGTATGGGGGAAGCATTTCTACTTCATTGGGTTAGTTAGCAGGAAGTGGGTTGTAATCTAGAGACAAGAGCAAGTTGAGGTATACGCACAGAATTCTATTCTCTTTTTTCATTTTGCTTATTTTCCATCTCATTGTCTTCTCACTTTTTAGGGAGAAGAAATTGGTTTATTTCAACCATCTAAATCTAAGAAATTATCAAAAATAAATGCAGGAACTCAAAAACTTGGGAGAAACGAGTCTCTGCAGCTAGTTTCTTCTAAGGAGGACGGGGTTGAGAAAGGGTAGGTGCAAGCTTTTTGAATACTAGTGCTTTAGGTCATTGGTTGCTTTTTGTATTTTATGAATTCTTACGATTCAGTGATGTATATTAGAGGCTCATGAGTGACCTGCCTGCTCTAAGTTAGAAGAATCCCAGATAGTAGCATGTGTAGAGAGATGGTGCCTCTGTGTCTAGCCACAGGCAGACCGTCTGAGGAGGCTCCCTTCTCACACTCACTAGCCCTCTTCTAAGCCAGTTCTTCTGCAGTTCAAGAGCTCAAAGACGCTGAGTAACACTGGTGACATCTGACACAGTGCACTGGTTAGACTTTATTGTGTTTCCAGTGGGATCCTTTTACTTTATCCTGAAGAATGCCCTTTGATATTGACTTTGGACAATTCTTTGTTTAGTAATGTATTACTTCATGTTTGTTCTTTTTTATTGAAGTAAAATTCATATATATAACAACAAAGTTAGCAACTTATATAATATTAAATATGTAGCCTGAAATTCAGTGTATTTGCAAAATCAACCAACCATCACCACTGTATAATTCCCAAACGTTTAAGCTAATTTTTATTTTATTTATTTATTTACTTACTTCTTTATTGTGTGTGTGTGTGTGTGTGCATGCATGTGCATATGTGTGAATGCATGTATATATGTGGGTGCATGCATGTGCATGTGTGTCTATGACTTGGTATACATGTGGGTATCAGAGGACAACTTGGAGAAATCTATTCTTTTCTTCCATCATGTGGGTCCCAGAGAGCAAACTCGAGTCGTCAGGCCTGGTGACAAGGCCCTTACTTGCTGAGCCAGCTTGCTGGCTTAATTCCTAAACATGTCATTATGCCAGCAGGAAGTCCTGTGTCCATTAGCAGCCATGCCATGGTCCCTCCCCCAGCCACTGGCAAGCCTGTCCTAACTCACAGAGCTTTCCCTATGTGTGTTTCCTACAAATGGAGTCCTGCCAGCCTGTGGCCTCTCAGGCTGGCTCCAGTGCTCACAGTTTGCAAGGCCCTTTGTGATGTTCATCCCCACTCTCGGGCACTTCCCTGGGCTCTGGACTTAGATGCTGAAAGTTGCTCTCTGTCAGCACTTTAAAGCTACTGTCTTGTCCCAGCTCCCTTGTCTCTGCCAGGCTAGTCATTGTCCTGAGTATATGTCTCTTCTTCCCTTGCTACCGCAGACAATTTCGAGATGGCTATCTTTCCCGTTTTCTGTATCTCACACATGTGTATGTATGAAGATAATTTCACAAGTATCTCTGTTAGGAGTTGTAGCAGTTTGTTAGCCTTCCAGTAAACGTGGGAGTATCATCTTCATGACACTCTCTCCAACACGCTCTGTGCTGCCTTTGGTGTACATTGGGGATAGACCTTAGAAATGGGATTTATCCTCACTGAAGTTGCACTTTTCATTGACAGCCATTTTACATTAGATTTTGTCAATTCTGTGCTTGGAAACAGGAAAATAAGAGGGGAGGGGAGGAGTGGGCAAAACCTTTCTGAAGAGTGCAGCACATCATCTAGTGTGGTTGTACATTTAATTAATACCAAAAGGAATGAATGAGTGTAGAATTTAAGGTCTTCTTGCTGGCTCAAAGTGTTTTGTGTTCCAGGGTCTCCACATCGTTGCCAACACAAATTTTAGGTGTTAAAAACATCACTGTTACCATAATAAAAACCTTATGCTACATTAAGGTATGCTCCTGATATTTATGACCAAGACAATTGAAATCAGGGTTTGGAGCCCAGGGAAGCACATGTTGATGGGTTACCTCGAAGCCTGGGAATTATCACAGGAAAACTGGGCTACTGAGCTTCTAGTAAAGGTAGAATGGGTAAGAGAAAGAGGAGAGAGTAGAGAAAGAGAGAGAGAGAAAGAGAGAGAGAGAGAGAGAGAGAGAGAGAGGAAAGGAAGGAAGGAAGGAAGGAAGGAAGGAAGGAAGGAAAATTGTCTAAAGTCACTGAATGTGGAAGATAAAGTTAAAATTTTGATTTTTTAAATATTTTTTAAGGGATATTTTGTCTGAATGAGAACATTTCATTTTGTTCTGTCCATTTTTAGTATACAGAAATAATTGATATCCTGTGATCTAGCTGAACTCAATTATTAGTCCTAACAGGTTTTTTTCCTGTAAATCCTGTATAATATACCTGAGAGTAAAGATCATTTTAACATTTTTTTTCCCAATCCAGACAGCTTTTGTTTCCTTCCTCTCCATCCCCTGGCCAGACTCTGAGTAGAGTGAAGGGAGCAGAGCCTAGTTGTGGTCAGTTTCAGGGATGCACTCACACTTTCAACATTAACTCTAAGTTCTTCAAAGCTGTGCAGATGGACAGTGGGCAGACAAACAGACCCTTTAGCTGATCAGTTTACTCTTACATCTATAACTTAGGTCAAAGAGGCTACCAGAGAGCACCACAGTGGTGCGCTTGACATCTTTTACTGACATCTCCGAGTGTCTGAAGCCCCAACTGGAGAGAAAATATACTTACACAGAAGAGCTTAAAGTGAGTATTTTAAGGATCATGTTCTTCATCTAACCAACCAATGTCTCTGGTTTTAGAGATTTTGGGTTTTTTAAATGTATGTATAATTTTTTTCTCTACTAAGCAACACATTTTGTTTTTTAGTCTCAAAGGAATTTTCCCACAAAAATCTTCACCCACGCTTCCTTTTGTTGTACTGCTCTGCCCGGCCCTGCACTGATCATTGCTTTCTAAGCTGCTGCTCTGGCCTAGCTGCCTCAGACACAAAAGAAGTCCCCTCGGTACTCTTGTTCAGTTTTTGACACTTGATTAAAGTAACACTGGATGTTATGTCTTGCAAATCTCACTTTCTTTAAAAAAACAAACAAACAAAAAAAACTGAAGTAGGGGTTTCCAGAGTACAGCTGCTTTGACAACAAGCATCTAATGCAGGGTGTAATAAACAAAGACTTGAGTGAAGCGCTCACAGCCCCTGAGATTCTACTGTGAATAGAAGCCTCAGCAGTTTTCACACTATCTGAACACTTAATTCTATTTCTGCACAATTATCTTAAGTAAATAGTTCTCATTTTCTAGTAATTAGGATTTTTTTTTCCTACTTCAAATGCTGTTAGATATTAAATGAAAACTATTGTACTCTCACTCAGACTTTGTTTAGCAGGCAGTGTGATAAAGGCAGTGACAACCTTATTGAAACCTGTCCCCACCATCTTTGTTTGGGGCGCATAAAGAAATCCAAGTTCCAAGAAACAAATGCTGAGGTTACATGAGCAGCCCCCCTCTTCATATTCTAGAGCCACTGTGCGCTTTAGAAACAGCCAGCTCTCCCTGCTTCAAGGATGGGATTAGGGCTGCTAGCATTGTTGGCAGAGAAGCCATAAACAGCAGAGGTTTATGAGAACTTCCAATGTCATTTCCACTCTGGAGGCCGTGGCCTGTGGGGGGCAAGACTGTCCAAAGAGGGATGCCCCCCCACACAGTTAACAAGCAGCAACCAGAGCCCTTGGAGGTGGTTCTTTTCATAACCCACTTGTAGCTAGAATAGCAGCACCTCAAGGCCAAAATAACAGTAAATATGTAGGAGACAGGCCACCAACAGAGACTTGGAATGCTCCCCAGTGGGGCCACTGAGCCCAAAATGGGAAAGAAATTGAGGTCAGAGATTTGCTCTAACATCAGGCTTGGGATCCAACTGATTTGTCATAGAATGGCTTCTGCCATAATTGGGCTTCATAAATGAATCTTACCTGACAGTCAGATGCAAACACATTGCATTAATTATATCTATACACTACAAGAATAAAATGACAGCCCAGCAGAATTTACAAACCTTGCTTTGTATAATGCTATAAAGAATCATGGGGCTAGAGAGATGGCTCAGTGGTTAAGAATACTGACAGCTCTTCCAAAGGTCCTGAGTTCAATTCTCAGCAACCACATGGTGGCTCACAACAAAGACAGCTACAGTGCGCTCATATAAATACAATAAATGAACCTTTCAAAAACAAACAAAAAATACTGTGTTATGTTCAAGCTGATAATGAACTTCTGTTTTATTATCTAGGTTAAAACTGTATCAAATGTTGGAGCCTTAGGAGGATTTCATATGGAAAACTTGTTGCAATCTTTATATGTAGAAAACAGAGCTGGATTCTTTTTTACTAAATTCTGCGAGAATTCAGGGAACAAGGTAGAAAATAATTATTTAAAATCTGGATTTACTATTTTACTTGATTTAAAAATAAGTGGCATTGAAATAACTTTGTGTTCAAATAAATATATCTATTGTTTAAATTCCCATCTGATAAATTTAAATCCACACTTAGAAAATCTTTAACCATCTACCCAAATTGTAATTCTTTGGTCTGCCACCTTACTAAAATTACAAAGAAAAGTGAAATGCAGATGAATATTGATATATATTACTGATGATGGATAATCATATAATTTAATCTCTGCTTAATAAGCCATATTTAGTTTACTCTGTTAATACTTGATTTTTAATAATTCTAACAACCTTATATTATGAGTGGAGATAAAATGATTTCCAGTAATGCTTTTAAAATCATGATCAATGCTTATATGACCCAAATGAGCAGTAACTAATTGGCTCGGTAGTTACTACTCAGTTGTGCTATGATATGCGCTTGCTCATATGCTGATATATCAGAGTCAGAGCGCCTTCAGGCTTGCTTTCACGCCACAGATGTGTGCTCTTTACATTTCAATGAGAACCCTTGCAAATTCTGTAATCATTACTATTTTTAAGCATTTACTACTTTAATGACCAACTCCATGGGATGCTCGCATGCAAAAATACAATGTTCCATTGACACCAGCAGTAAATATTATCTTGTATACTGCCAGTTTGTGATGAAAGATTGAGACCAGATTTAGTGGGAGCTGATTTGTGGTAGCAGCAACAAAATGAGCACTTGTGTACAGTGGAGGTCCAGCTCGGAGGGCCTCTCTAACTGGGTGGTGATCTCTGTCCTTCTCCATCCGCAGCTGTGGAAGCACAGTGTGTACTTTTGGTTTGACCTACAGGCTTATCATCAGCTGTTCTACCAAGAAACACTTCAACCTTTCAAAGTATGCAAGCAAGCCCAAGTAAGTAGCAAATAACACTGCTCTGTGAGGCTGTAAGTGCACTGGAAAATGGAAATTGTGTTCGGCCCCAGACAAGAGAGAGCTGGGGTGGAAGGCATCATATCATTGCCCTGGGAATCCTTTGTGTAAATGTCAGCAGAGTATATTACTTTATAATCTGATTTGTGAGTTTTCCATTTTATCTATTTTATTTGGTTTGGTTTGTTTTCTTTTCCTGCCAATGACTTGTTCTACCAATGAAGAATGCCCCCGTCCCTTTCCCCGCTCCTAACATACCTTTGGGGGTTGCTTGTAAGGACTGAAAAGAACCCTGGGAGGGGATGTGCAGTGTACCACTGCAGTGAGCAGGAGACCTAGTTCTGACCAGTACTCCCTGAGCTTCCTGCAGATGTCTGCCTTCGGGTGTGCCAGGCTGCTGGCTGGTTGCTGTGCATGTGCAGGCCCCACGTATATGCCTGGGCTTCCATGCTAACATGCCATATGGGACAGACACTCAGAGGGTGGAGGAGAAAGCATTTCAAGACCACCCTGGAGCAAAATAGGGAAGGAAGAAGAACAACAACCTAGAGCAGGAAGAACAGAGGGACGGAGAGCGGGGCCTCTTTTCAGGGGTGGGAGCAGGCGGGCAGGCTGTAGAGATGAGAACAGTTATGAGTCCAGCTGACTTTTGGGAGTTTTATTCTTAGGTTCTTTATAGATCTTTTATGGAGAGAGGTCTCCAAGACTAGACAGCTAAGAACTGCTTCTCTATCTGTTGATCACTTAGTGATTCTTATAACCCCAAATAACCCATCCCAGAGGATCCTACCTCCAGATGCTGCTCAGAGAATTAGTTTCATCACATTATTATTTTATAATCCTGCTCGGGACACCAGAGCGTACTGCTGCGTGTCTGGCTGCTCCCCCCTCCCCCCACTCTCCACTCCAGCATGAGTAACTGCTTTGTAACTCAGTGACAGTTTGGTCCTTGGTGCCATAAGAATAAGGACTCCGACTCCTCCATAGCCCAGATGTCTTTATGCAATCATGAAGTGAATCTCTGAGACCACACAGTTGTGCTTGTTAACCCTTTACCTGTAACTCCCTGTTTGCCCTCCTCCCCTAACCTACGGTCCCTACTATCTGTCATTTTTATTATGTTTTCACTTACTCAAAGAGCACTCCTCCAAAGATCTTGAGCTGCTCAGTGAAGTGGGATCAACCAGATTTCTGTATACATTTGAACAAGAATCCACTGGGCTTTGTAAGCTCACCAGTTTTTAGCAATGCTGTCATTCAGCTAACTGCATGGCTTGGAAACTGGACATCTGGATAACTGCGGTTATTTAGGAATGAATTGTTCTATTTGAAGATTGCCAAGTCCTGGAAGTTTTCTCCTAAGGTCTGCTTCTGTGGAGTCAAGGCAGGAATGGGAGAAGCAGATCAGTGTAGAACACTCGCCTTTAGGATTGAATGGCGAGAAATAGGAGGACCAAATCCACATCATTTTTAAATGTATTTTAATCTAGTTCCTATAGTTACTTTACTTTTTTTATTCTTGGTAGAAAGAACAAACTGTTTCAACTAGTTTAAGTTGTACTACCCAAAGATTTTGTTTCTCTAGGTAGAGAAATTGTCTATGATATCATTGTATTATTAAGTTATTTTGTAGTATAAAAATCACTCATTTAATGACACTATAAATATTGTATGGCTGTTTTTCAAAAATTCTCTTATGATATAGATTTTTGGAATAATAATGCCACCAAGGGAATCTATTCATCTGGCACTACATATTGAATGTACTATGTCATTTTTATGTGTCTGTCTTAGTCAAGAGACTAGGAGTTGATGCCAAAGGACCTACATGATTTCCTGCATACATAGTTTTATTCTCTGAAGTAATAGTATAGGGTAGTAAAGTAGACAGAGATGAGTTAACAGTAAGGACTTAGCATGACTCATGAGCCCAAAAGTTTGAACTGGTATCTTGGGCATACCTTGAAGATTTTCCTACAGGGCTTCAAGAGAACACAGTGAACAGTCGGAAACCAATGGTGCTCTTGGCATTGGATAGGTACAGTACAGTCCCTGCCTCTGGGACCACACAGCAATGATAGGTTTGGAGACCAGCTTCTGCACCTTTCTTCACACTGGATGCTTGTTTTAGTGAGAAGACTAACAACGAGCTGCCTCTTAAATCTTTCTAAGAAACTTTATGTGGCAATAAAAGCTGCAAAATAACAAACAAATGTTAGGTTCATATTAGATATTCTTATAAATATACATGCATGTTTACTGGTCTAGAGGTGATGGGACCTAGGAGGCAGGAGATGGTGGTAGATAAGGCAGACTAAAGTCTCATACAATAACCAAGTTTATTCAGAGCATCCGATAACTTATACTCTGAGAGTTAAGAAGAGTCACCTGAGTAAGGTGTGTAGTCATAAGGACAAGACACATGTGACAAAAACATGGGTTTCCACAGAGGCCTATAACTAAATAACAATATCCAGTCATAGTGAATGATCCGTAGTAAACCCAATCCTATCTGCTACACTGGGAGGGACACAAAAGCACAATCCAAGAACAACTGCATGGTTTTGAAGAAATTGAGATCACAAGACTCTTGTCTTGGTTTCTTGGATTTCTTTCCACAAGCACTCAGAAATCTCCTCACACAGCTTTCCTCAAGAACATCTCCTTCTGTTTTATCTTTTACTAACAGATCCAGAGTGGTTTTGTTTTGAGATGTTGTGCATAAATCTAATTGTCATTAGATGTGTGACTGTCATATAAGCAAGCAAATTATAAATATAACAAAAAGCATTAGAAGAGTGAAAGCATTTTGTGTGTGCGCTACCACCAAGAACCAGGATTCAAACTATGTCCCACACTATTGGTTACATAATTATTCTGATCAGAAAGATCTAGACAATAGCTTGAAAAGAGACTCATAGGATTGGTAGTTCTGGTACCTTATAAAACATAAGCCCATATTTGCCTTTTAATAGGAATACAAATGTTATGATGTCCTATGAAATAGGCCATTCATCAAATGAATTCAAATCAAAGGAATGAAAGAGTCTGTTATGGTCCCAAGGTCCAGGTACAAACCCAGAGTCATTAGTAAAGACAACAGGAGCTGGATCCATCCAGCTACAGCTAAGGCAAAGGAGGGCAAGGAACATAAGAGCATACACACGCACAGAGACACTCAGGGCAGAAGCCCAGGCCCAAGCAGCTAGGACTGCCAGAAAGAGACTCTCAGGTGACATGGGGCCCTAGGCATGTTGTTAGAATAACTTCTCCCTTGGTGCACAGGGCCTTAACTTTGCTCCAGGCGGACACACTTGACTTCTGATGATGTCTTCTTGTGCCTCTTAGCTGGATGTCTGCTTTTTTTTTTCTGGTGACTTCTACTGTCTCCTTGCCCTTAGCCATTGTCTTTGATGACCCCAGGGCTGGAGGAGCTGAAGGGGAACCCATGATGTTTCAGTGTGTCAGTCTGCAATGACAGATGCATACCCCTTCCTGGTTCCTTGGGGTTTACTCACAAGCTCAGAATTCTTCTTAAATAGCTTCATTCTTGGACTGTGTTCTGACATGTGTGCACCAACATACATATGATTCAGGAAAATAAGATGCAGAGCTGGGAATTTGACTCATTGGCAAGTGCTTGCCTAGCATGAGTGAGACCCTGGATTCAATTTCTAGCACTATAATGAATAAAATAAAAGTTAAATTTGAAAAAAAGGCAAAGAAGACAGTGAAAACAAACCAGATTTCATTTGCCCCAAAATGTCCATTTTATTCTGATGACTTAGCTCAATTTAGATTCTATGGTTTTGTTGTTTGCTGTTAGCACACACTAAGTATATAACCAGATGACTTGGTGACATCTGCATAAGTGTATATAATGTGCTTTGACTGTGTCCACCCCTTTCCCGCCTTGTTCCCATCCATTGCCATGGACCCTCCTCCTTCCCAGCTGTAGACTGCTCCCTCTGGCACCGTGGAGACGTAGGTGTTTGGTTCCGCGGCTGTTCTTGCAGAAGGGCATCTTCTTACTTGCCCTCACAGTCTTGCCTCGGCGTTGGAGTCTGGTGATTTACCACAGTGTGCCTATCACTGTGATTTGCCTGGGCTTTGGTTGCTTCCCAAATCTCAGGAATCAGGCTTTGGCCTCCATTCTGTCCTCAGCTGATGCTTCTCTAGTGCTTTCACCAGTGCATTTTGTCATGTCCTGGGTTTCCTGTCTGAACTGTGCTGTGCTTCGCAATAGATCCTGTTTTCATTTCGCTCTTCAGCACACCCATTGAGTTAAATTATGTCTTTGTTCATAAACCTTTTGTTTTTGTTTTTTGGTTTGTTTGTGTTTTTTGAAACAAGGTCTCACTGTGTAGTCTTGGCTGGCCTGGAACTTACTGAGTAGATCTCTTAGAGATCTGCCCACCTCTGCCTGGGATTAAAAGCGTGTGCCACCATGCCCAGCTAAGTTTACGTTAGTCTTAAATGTTACGTTTGTGTTTTAGAATTCTTACTGGTATTTTCTTTCATTCCATACACTTTAAAATCCCTTTGTTTTAAATAATTTAAAGCACGTGTTCTTAGTCTTTAGCTGTATTAGTTACTCTTGCATGACAGCAGTATGGCAGACTCCATGGCTCAGAACAACACACACTTGTACTAGGTCAGGATTCTGGGTGTAGCAGTACTGGGTTCTCTGTAAGTGAAACTGTGCAGTTTTCCCTAGAGAAGCAGCCTGTGGGAGGGTCTGCTCTAGTGTTCATGTGCTTGCTAGTAACATTTGGTTCCTGGCAAACTACTGCACTGAGAACCTCAAGTTTTGCCGGCTGTGAGCCAGAGGCCCTCATCAGTGCTACACCATGTGCTCTCTGCATAGGTTACATGCAATGCACAGCTCTTTTGTCAGTCAGCCAAGGGGAGAGTGTCTTAGCAAGGTGGCTTTTACCTTTTTACATAACTTAATGTGTAATTATATTCACACGCACACACCCTACTGCTATATACTAACAGAAGAAGGCCACACTATCACCAGCCCTGGGGGAGAAATTAGGCATGAAAGCCAGGCATGGTACTGCACATCTTTAACCCCAGCACAGTCGGCAGAGGTAGGTGGATCTCTGTGAGTTTGAGGCCAGAATAGTCCACGTAGGGAGTTGTGGGACAGCCAGGGATACATAGTGAGACCCTTTCTCAAAAATTGAAATGGGGGGGAGGAGAGAGGAGAGAGTAGAGACAGAGAGGAGAGTGAGAGGAAGAGAAGGGAAGGGAAGGGAAGGAGAGGGGAGGGGAGGAAGCGTGACTATCAGGAGCCACTGTGTTTATGGGGCCACCCTAGAGTCTGGCTGCCACAGTGTTCAATAATTCTATGATTTGTAGTTCTTAGAAGAACTAATTTTTAGTTCTGCTGACATAGTGGATTCTTTCCATGTGTGTTTAGTAATTTTGAATTATGAGCCCTTTAGTGTTTCTTTTTATGTCATTCTTCTGCTGGGCACATTCTAAATGCTAATTTCTTATCTTGGAGTGATGTGGAAGTAGACAAAGTGTGAATTGGAAAACCAGACTCACACGAGGGAAAGTTCTCAGGAAAGGTAACTGTTTTTCTCTTTTAAAGTAAGGTTAAGATGGGCAAGCTTGTGTTTTGTTTCCTGGCCTCAGCAGGTATAAAGAATCTTGTCTATGCGCTTTTTACCATGAACATAAACAGAAAACGTGTGACTTGTCCTCCCGAGCCCTTCTTTCTGGAATGGTGGCAGCCCAGGTGACTTGAAAAGCCTCCCCTCTACAGTTTCTAGAAATACTGGGTGAAAATATAAGAAACAGCCTTCTAAATACATGGCCAAAATAGTGAGGGAGAGAGTCTCCCGGGCACAGTGTAGGTGAGCACGTGAAAACCTGGACAGGTAGCATGAGGGGACAGCGGACAGCGACAGCCACAGGACTGGGGGACAAAGCTGCAGGTGCCATGCCTTAGGGTCATGTTGAGATTCTGCCTACAGTTCTGAATGGCTGTGCACAAAGTGAAGGGCAGAGTGCAGAGTGGGTCATTTGCATAAATTAACATGGATTTTAATATTAAATTCAAATATATATTTTCCTAGTTTACATTCATCTTATTTATACCCCAGGATAATCATATGAGATATTTTTATTTTCATAATTTATTATCCTCTCCCTCTCTCTTACTCTCTTTCTGTGTGTGTGTGTGTGTGTGTGTGTGTGTGTGTGTGTACATGTGTGTACAGAGGCATACAGATGGCAGAGCATGAGGAAGGAGGTCGAAGGACAACTTCCAGGAGTTAGGGGCAGAATGATGTATTTCTATTATAATCTTTTTAAAAAAGTGTTTTACATTGTGGGCCCTCTGAATATAAGAGCAGGAACAGTGTTCTTGGAGGTGCTTGCTCTCCAGGAGGCAAGAACTACCTGCTGACCTAGTTCCGTTGTGTTGGAAACAAAGCAGATGCCACAGCATAACGGAGATGAGCAATGCTCTTTCTTAGCTGGTAGGTAACAGTTGGTGATTTTAAAATTCTTTTAATACTATTAAAATAAATCTTTTAAAATATATTAGAAATGAGAGACCTATTTCATTTTCTGTAATTTTTGAGCCAAAAGCATTTCTCCTTTTAGTCTTATTTAACACAAAATAAATCTTTCTTTGGCAACCTCGTATAAAGATGGTTCTGCTCCATTTTGCTCATATCAACAGCTGCAGACTAAATCTGAGGTCTTTCCAGTCTTTTCAGCGATGGTGAGGCTCCATCTTGACAATGGCAAGTCTGCCTCCTGACAGTTCCCACCACCCGCTGACTTGACCACACTTCCTGTGTTAGAGACTGCGCTTCTGTCTCACACCCTACCATGGTGTCTCTTAAGAGGCCCAGTAACTAAGTTCAGTCACATGACTGTCATCAACTTTGAGGGAGGAGACCAAGGTTGATGTTGGGTCTCTTCCTCCATCTCTTTCTACCTTTTTTTTTTTTTTTTTTTTTTTTTGGAGACAGGGCCTCTCACTGAACTTGAAGACCACAGCTTAGCTCCCAGGAGCTGGCTGTCTTCATACCCCAGCGCTGGAATTATGGATGTGTACTTTCCCAATGGGCACTGGGATCTAAAGTCAGGTCTTGAAAGCCCCTGTGACCAGTGTTTCACCACAGAGCCATCTTCCCAGCTGTATTGCCGCCCATTGTGTTTCCAACAGCACAGAAATTGAGCTGGTAAAAGTCACAAGACCTACATTCATGCATTGGTGAATTTAGGAAGCCTTAGTTGTAACATGGTGCGGGATCTGCTCATATACCAGTGCAGAAATTGTTTACTGCCTTCCTTACCTCAACTCCTGTGGGGCGATACGAGACAGTGTGGATTGCTCAGTATAATTGTCCTGGGGAATTCTCCCAGAGTTGATGTATTTGTTCCCCCTTGCTGCTGCTGCCGATCATGCTCTACAGGTGACCAAGATAAACTGAATAGCAATTAGACCAGCCATTAAAAGCACGATGCATAGCCTAGAGACTTTTGCCGAGACGCCCACAGATGCCTGCTTTTGAGTAGGCTCTGATCAGCAGGGACCTGTGTGTGAACAAAGCGCACACAGCTGTGAACCCAGACCTCTTCCTATCAACGTTGGAGAACATTCTCTGCCTTTTCCATTTTTCAGGAAGCCATAGAAAGGTTGGAGAAGAAAAAGTCCAGGCAGACCGTTTCTGGTAAAGCTTGCATTGCCCTGGCAACATTTCCCAGTGACATATGAGCTCACTTTAGCTTTACCCAAACCTTGGGTGTTACCATAAACTCATTTTAGAAAAAATCAAAGGTGACATAGGAGGAGCAGTGTGGAGGAGTCTTTCTCCCCCCACCCCCACCCCCAATCCATCATTGTAACTGTTTAACTCCTCTCGGCGACCTACACACTTCAGGGTGGTCCTTACGTTTTCACTAAAGTGCTATGAGCTAAGAGCTTCTCTAGGCGGGTGTGTGTTTCCAGGTGCACTAACAGAACTGCTTCCTTACTGGGCAGCCGCATTACCAAGCTGTGTTTCCTCAAAGATGAATGGACATGGGTGAGGGTGAAAGGTGAGGTTGGATGTGAGGGATTGTGGGAGCTCATGGGCCTCCTTATAGCTGTATGGTAAATTTCAGTGTCTTGATAGGTTTGTTGAGTGTGGGGGCAATTACTCTTCAGTTTTGTTGCCTTGTTTGTTTTTGTTACAGAGAGATATCCCCGGTAGCAGACAGGCTTGCATTCCTAGGCACTGGGAATCCCTGAGCAGTCGACAGGATTGTTTCACATCCATTTCTGCTGCTTTGCTGGTGCAGTGGATTCAGGCTGAACACACACAGCAACAAGCTCTCTGCCTCACAGGCACTGTTCAGTCACTGCTAGGGTTTGTCTTGGCTGCCTCATGCAGCCTGAAGATTCTGCACACATTATGGACAGAAGAAAGTGAGCCTCAGAGAAACTCCCTTGACCCCCTGATCCAGGGAAGGCTGAACCCCCTTAATCCCATATCCAGGGGAGGGCTGTACCTAGCCTTCTCTAGATTGTGGTTATCATTATATATGCCAGCTGTGTGATATTTACTAATTCTTAGATTCTATGGCAATAAATTCCTATGCTGGTTTAATTCTTAACTAACCTGAGAGGGAAGTATTTTTCTTACCCCCCCCCCAACTCCAATCCTGTAGATTATAAAACACTTTCCCAAGGGCACTCGCTTGGAATTAGAATTGAGTGTTACAATTCCGTGAACTGCTGTCTTATTATTAATTTCCTCTACCCATGTGTCTATTGCCTTGCTTAACCTTTCACTTTAATATTTAGAAATATCCTTGTGAGCATTACAGGTTAAATGTCACTCTTGACACTTCCCCTTCAGACTTGTGAGTCTGTGTGGATAATCCTTGTGTCCACTTGTATATTCAGGACAGGAAGTGGCTTGTGTTAATGAATGAGATGACCCTCTGGCAATGCTTGTATTCTCAGTAACATGCTATATATGTAGTCACAGTTAACAGTATTTTTCTACAGTGGTCACTGACAACTCTTCTGTTTGGGTGTGAAGCTGCTCACTGACTCCTTAGACTCCGTCACCCATCTTACCAATCACCCCAGCCTGCCTTTCCAGACACAGCGATGTTTATACTCCAAGTCTGATTTTAATACTATCATTTCTCAAGAACAATAGTGAATCTCCTCCCCTCTTCTTACCTCACTCAAATAACAGATGTACAGCAGAAGCAGACCTGGACTGTGTCCCCAGCCCTCCATCCCGAGGTAGCTGGTCCTTACTCAGCCTGACATATTTACTGGAGAGTATATTTGTAAGGCTCAAAGACTTAACTTCTGCTCTTCAGTGGCAGGTAAACTGCGGCATACTTGCTTGCCTTTCACGTGGTGACAGTGGCGACAGTGTCTTCTGTTGCAACATCAGCTGGCTTGATGACTGTCTTTCTCATCATAGCCACTTGGCGGCCAGCTTTACTAAGATGTGGCTGCATCCTAGAGAGACAAGTCTTTTGTTGTTGATTTTTAAACCCAAAGAGTGACTAGAATCTTGTTCCTGTTGAATTGTTGTTCACTTATTTCTTTATTTTCAGAGGTTAAATATTTCCTTTAAATAAATTCTGCTTTTGTTAAAGTTTTTTTTTTTTTTTTT
>NW_022196913.1:75010069-75025424 GCF_008632895.1 Mastomys coucha | reverse complement strand
GGCAATTTAGATTGCCCTTGACCGTTTGGTAGGATTTTTTTTTTTTCTTTTTTAGCTAAGCTATTTGTCTATTTTACTCCACAGTATACTTGATTAATTGGTTTTGCTCAAAATGTCTTAAGCAATGCCTGAAGTCAGTCTTGAAACTCCCAATTCATTTTTTTTCCTTGAGCTTATGGTTTGTTTCTGGCTTTCTTAGCATGTTCTGATTTCTCCTTCTGATTTTCATGTTTTCAAAACGGATTCAAGCAAGTGTTCCTCTGTTACTGGATTAGCATTTTCTGGAGTTCTTTTTCCCCCCCTCAGAGTTCTCGTTAGTAAGGGCTGAGCCTCGGCCAGAAACCCTCAGCATGATTGTCTTCACGTTGTCTGTCTTTTGGCAATCCCACCTTGTGCTGATCTCGGCTGCAGTTTTCCTCTCAGTATTGGGGCGTTGCAATCCCTAGATCCCCGTCTTCGGAATTCCTAACTGAGCAGTGCAGGGCTCTTCACACTCGAGTCCATCTGTTCAAAGCTTCCTCTGTAATTCATCCTCTGGCGCGGATTCCCAGTAATGTTTTTGAGCTCCTACTGGGTTGTGAGAAGTCATTAAAACCATCGCTTTTCTCCTCCTTTTGCAGAAAAAAAAAAGGTTGGGTTGCTTGGTGTTTTCTTTTTCTGCCTCATCTGAACTCAGATCACAAGGTTCTGTGCCTGCTAGAGCTGCGAGTGGTTATAAAAACACACTTCTCTTTTTGCCAAATTTTGTGATCGCTGAAAGTATCAGGGTATTCATATCCATGCTACAAACACTCCAAGAGCTCCCTCTTGCCTTTAGCTTTGGGGAACAGTTTCATCCCTGTGTTTTATATAAATTCCAAGAGCAGAGAGTTACTGAGCACATTTGAGAGGTTCCTGTGTTCCTCTGCCATTGGCCCTCAAGCTCAGCAGCGTGTTCTGCTGCCACAGCTGAGCACACAGCTGCTTGCTCTGCTGAAGGTGATCTGTGAAGAGAGTTGGCTCTTGAGGTAGGACAGGCTCCGAGCTAAGACCCAATATAGTGAGCTTTATTTCCCTTCATGCCTGGTTGCTTCCTCTTCATACTCACTTTCTCAGGAGGACACATGGACAAGTTCTCTCCCCCTGCATCCTTACCTCTTCTAACTTATCTGCCAGACTGAAGTCAAAGTCAACGTTGGACATTTAGCTCTGCCCTTTTCTGGACACTGTTGAGAAGGAGAAGACAAACTTATTAGCTCTCCTCTGCATGGTTTTACTCTGATGAAAGTACTAAGAGGAACTGTATTATAGTCCACATTTTCAAAATTAGGGATAAATTAAACAGTCTGTAAGGAAAGTGTTATAAATTGGCATGTGATGGTGGGCTATGGCGTCCTCTAGCTATGGTACAAAAAGAGAACTGTCTTGCTTGTGGTGTGATAGTGAATGCTTAGCATCTAACAGTCCTGGCAGGAGGGCAGCCTGCACTCATATAAACAGCATAGGTGATTTCCAGCTCTGGATATGACCAAGCAGGTGTGCTGTTACAGCAGCACACTGCCATACCCTGGTTCCTCAGATAGTACTACCCAGACAGACGGATGGCATCACAGCTGTGACTAGTAAGGGTTACTGGGAGCACTGAGTTTTAAATGTTCACTATCTTCGATTTTAATATAATTTCTATAATTAAAAGGTTATGTAACTTAACTTTTGATAATGACTAAATTTAATAGTTCACAAAATTTCCAAAAGTTTTTGTTTAGCTCCCATGGTCTGAGCTGAGCCAGCATACCATTCTCCTGATGGAGGGAGAGAGGAGGACAGAGAAGGCTCATCCTGATCCTCTCCATTTTAAGTTTCCTTAACATTAGCGCTGGAAACTCTAACCCTCCACCTTCAGAATTTCACCTGCATTTTGGAAACTGTTTAGTGGCCCCTCTCAAAGATGGTACCTTATGTTTGTTCCACCATTAGCAAGTTCCCCACGGTTGGCTTACTATAAACTTTAAAGGGAGTTGATTAAAAACATCAAAGCAGCTAGTGAGATGGCTTAGCCGTTAAGAACACTGGCTGCTCTTGAAAAGGTTCTGAGTTCAATTCCCAACAACCACATGATGATCATCTTTAAAGGGATCTGATGGCCTCTTCTAGCATGTAGGTGTGCATGCAGACAGAGCACTCCTATATTTAAGAAAATACATAAATAAATGAGTTAAGAAAACAACAAAATACTTGGCAAACGGACTTTGTACATTTCTGTACCCAGAGATTCCCCTTTTTTCTTTACATGAAGTGGCCACATGGGCTCCTGTCTGGGGCCTGGCAGGCTCTGCTGACACTCAAGCACAGGGGACCTGCATAGCTGCGGGAGGTGGCAACTGCAGGCATGCCTTTATTTCTGAAACTCCTTTTCTAGGCATCTTGGGAAACTCCTAGAAGATTGTGAAAGATATATGTCAAACTACCCCCTGCTGACCTTATGAGCTTTAAAAATAAGGATCTCTCGATGATACTGCCCACCGAAACACAAGTAGTCTCTCCTAACCTCTGTGTTACTTTACCAAATGAAGTTGACAATCTGCTGGTTATTGTGTTTTAAATCAGCACACCATAACTACGTTGGGATTTGATATGTGCATACCTAATGCAATGAGCAAGGCAGGCTAATTAGCATGCCCGTCATCCTGCACAGTTATCATTTCTTTGTGTTGAGACCATCAAAGGAAAAATCTACACTAGTGTCCTCGATGTCTGTCTGCCCATCTCCTCTGCCAGATGTCCTGTGAGCCAGTGTTACGGTCTTGCAGCATGTAGGTTTGGAAGCATCTTCCAGTTTTAAAGTTTTCTATTTCTCTCTCTCACTTCAGTCCCAGGCTCGCAGTGAAAGTCAAACATCATGCAATACATGGTACAATACAGGCAGTCTCATTAAGACCCACACACTCCAGCCTTGAATACATCAAAAGGAAGCATGTGAGACCCATCCATTAACACAAGGGACAGCTGCGGGGTAGCTGCGGGGGACTCAGCCTGTGTGGTAACCCGTTTGCTGGTGTTCTTGCCTCCACCTTTTAAGGCCAAATGGCGATTGTTGTTTTCACTGGAACACATCTGTCAGGCGGCAGCTCCTCAGGCCCCTTCCCAGCACTGCTTGCCTTGAGCATAGGAGAAGGCTTCGCTCCACACCTCATGCATGGACACGCAGTACATGCCTAGAGCAGCGTAATTGGAGTCTCACTCCACAATGTCATCAGCTAGTATTTGATACAAAGAGAAATCCAACTAGCACAGCTGTGGAATGTCACATTGTTTCTTTGCTTTTTACCTTGCTTAAACAAACAAAAGGACACATTCAGAAAGCCTGACACACTCATCTCTCAGGTCTGCTTATGTAGGCTTGCTAGGATAAGAACACAACATGGTGAAGTGAGTCTGTGTAGTATGGTGTCTTTAAAAGGAGGGGTGTCCACTAAACCAAGACCATGCTCGCTGCTACTAGTTATTTTCTGGTGTTGGGGATCAAATCCAGGGCCTTACACACGGCAGGCAAATGCTACACCCACAGATGTTTATTAACTCTCAATGTGACTTTTTTTTTTTTTTTTTTTTTTTTTTTTTTTTTTTTTTTTTTTTTTTTTTTTTTGAGACAGGGTTTCTCTGTGTAGCCCTGGCTGTCCTGGAACTCACTCTGTAGACTAGGCTGGCCTCAAACTCAGAAATCCGCCTGCCTCTGCCTCCCAAGTGCTGGGATTAAAGGTGTGAGCCACCACCGCCCAGCTCAATGTGACTTTTAAAATTATTAATTAATGGTACTTTAATCTAGCATGCAAAATAGCATAGGCTTAGAAAATATAAAGTTTGTTGGCAAGTGTCCTAATTTGTTTGTGGGAATTGTTTGCTCCATCTTTCAGGTACTGTCCTGCAGGTAGAGCATACACATTGTTGTCTCTAATGGGGAGCTGAGATTTCCTTAAGGAAACAAAAATGCAAGCTTTCCCCATATGATGCCAAATTAAGTAATGTGTATAAAAATGATTTAAATAGGCAGTGGTGGCATATGCCTTTAATCCCAGCACTTGGGAGGCAGAGGCAGGTGGATTTCTGAGTTTGAGGCCAGCTTGATCTACAGAGTGAGTCCAGGATAGCCAGGACTATACAGAAAAACCCTGTCTCGAAAAACAAAAATAAATAAATAAATAAATAAATAAATGAATAAATAAATAAAAATATAATAATTATTTAAATGGGTACAGTGGGTGTATGCCTATTTAGCCAGTTCTCAGAGAACAGAAGCAGGAGGATTGTAGAATCAAGGCCAGCCTGGGCTACATAGTGAGACCTTTTCTTTATCACCCCCAAAGTTAAGTATTATTTCCATTGAATGCCCATTAAAAAGCAAAGGATTTTCAGAACTCTCTTCTTCTGTGCCCTTTCATGGGTTTTGGTCTTGGTTTCTTTGCCTTCACTTTGCTAGTCCCTCCCCTGCCCCTTCAGCTCTTCTTCCTGTCTCCTGGTACCCACCCTACCTCCTTTGGTCCTGCTTGTCCTACTCGCAGTGAAATAGACTTCTTAAGAGTTTGCTTCAACAAGAAAATGAACTCCAGGATTTCCTGGCTGTAACTCTTTTTTTTTTTTTTTATGAGAGAGGCCTTTTGCCCCCCTCCCAGTTGATACACTTGCCAAGAATGTGAGTCACAGGCGCAGGTGTAGAGAGGTGTGGGCAGGCCGCAGCGTGCATTTCCTGATTATATAACCTTTGAGTGTCTCCAAGAGAGATGGAGCTAAGAGCTGTGTTGTGTACAGTGCCAGGCAGTCATGCTGTATCCCTGCTGGCCTGGGGAAAAACATCATAGGTTAGTGTTTAAGTTGGAATCAGGTCTGCCACAGCTGTGTATGCATAGATGTCTGTTTATGGCTAATCAGAGTGGCCATGTAGCTCATGAAGGGAACACTCGCTTTGTAACAGGGGCTGTGTTGTTAGCGATTTCTGTGGTTGAAAAGAAAGAGTTGGGTGGCCAGAAAAGTAGCAAATGACCCAAGATATTGTAATAATGCTCTAATTCATAATTACACAAGTTACTCAGGAAGTCTTTGTATTTCCTCAAAAAGCTTGGTAGCAAGGCTGGAGAGATGGCTCCGTGCACATTAAGAGCACTGGCTGTTCTTCCAGAGGATCTGGGTTCAACTCCCAGCATTCATATAGCAGCTCACACCTGTCTATAACTCCCAGTTCCACAGGACCTGACTCCCTCACACAGACATACATGCAGGCAAGACACCGAAGTACATAAAAATAAATAAATCTTTAAAAAAAAGTTAGGTAGCATCAACTTAAAATTATTTCATCATTATAAAAATTATAAAGGTGCTCAAAATTATAAAGGTGCTTAACTCTTTGATTAAGTATGTTCTATCTTGTTTATATATAAACAAGTACCCTAAATTTGTCATCTGCCATCAAGGTGTTTCTTGATTATTAGATGACATCTTGAGATTTTTAATTCTTTAAGGATGCGTTTCTTTTATGTTTATGAATGCTTGTCAGCATGATGAATGTACACTACAAATGTGCCTGGTGCTCTCAGAGGTCAGAAGAGGGGACTGGATCCCCCGTCATAGAACTAAGGGTGGATGCCACCTACCATGTAGGTGCTGGAGAAAGAACTCGAGTCCTCTGAAGAGTGACAAGCAGCCCAGCCTAATATTCAGATTTTAGCACTGGAAGTCAGTTGAATATATTATAAATTTACTTTGTTTCCTGATGTTGTGGAACACTGTCCCCTAGGCATAACATGGCCATTGTTACCTTGCATAGCAGCTTTGACTACTGTCTTGATCAAGCCTGTTGATAAATATATCATTGTAGAAGGAGTGGGGATGAGGGAGGGTCATTAGACTGTGACCTGAAAGTCCAGGCTCTCTCTCATGATCGTCCCAGCAGCACGAAATTCTCCCCTAGCTACATGAGCTTTGAGGGAAGTGCTGCATTATATGGAAATTAGCCAAAGCAAGGGAGGGGTAGGGGATAGGACTCTACATATGTTGCTTCAGGGAGGTTGAAGTCAGCCATGGTGGTAAGAGACTTTTCAGTGATCTAAGGTCAGCTACACATCTGTGAGGAATTCCTCACCTATGCTCCTGTAGGTAGGCCGGGTAACCATGGGTGAGTAAGCTGGGCCTGGGAGAGTGTATCCTCTCTGGCCTGTCATTAGTTGGCCTGACAACTAATGCCATACCCTTTAAGAATCAATAACAGAATTCTGTCTTCATGTCTTTATCACCTTTGCCTGTGTCACCTTGGAGAGGCAAGAAGGAGCTTCACAGAAGGTAGGAAATGTGTGTGATGTCAGCTCTGTGACTTTACAAAGAATATAAAAAATCAAGGAGACAGAGCAAACTTTGTTCCTTCTAAAGATTATGCTGACTGTCAGCGATGGCTGATACTTGAACAAAGAGAAATGACTCAGGTCATAATAAACAGTATCCCGAGGTCCTAGAAAGCAGAAGAATGAAGGGGACCAGGAAAATAAGTACCATGCTGAGGCCCGACCATCCAGCGGACGGCCCAGCCTTCCACAGTCTTTCCGTTTCCCAACATCTCTCTTAACTGTAAGGCATTCTACAGTTTTGATTATAGAAGTTTTTAATATCCATATTATGGTTATTAAAAGACATTTTAGGCTAATGTGAATAAGACTGTCTTCCTGATGTCTTTCTTAGTATGTCTGTCATCATCATATAGTGAATCCACTGACTTTGTATATTAATTTTATATCCTACCACTTCGCCGAGACCTTCCTATACATTCTGAGTTGTCTGGTAAAGTCTTTTAGGGTCTCTTAGGGAGAGTCATATATATCACCTGCAAAATAGAGACTCTTTGCCACGTTCCTTTCCTTTTTCTTCAGGACTTTTAACATGAAGTGGTGTTGGATTTTTTTCAGAAGCTTTTGTTTGCATCTATCAATATAAGCATGTGATTTCTGTCTTTGAACCCATTCATATAATTTACAACATTTGTTCATTCATATACATTGAACCAACCCTGCAACTCTGGAATAAGACCAACTTGACTCTGATGAATGATCATTTTCATGTATTCTTGAATTTAGTTGGCAAATATTTTGTTGAGAATTTTTGCATCTATGGTCATAGGGGAGATGTAATTATGGTCTGTAATTTTCTTGTTTTATATTTGTCTAGTTTTAGAAACTGGAAAATGCTAGTTTTGTAAAGGAGTTTAGTAATGTCTCCTCGTTATTTTAGTAATGTCCCTTTGTTATTTATGGACTAGTTTGGAAAACATCAGGGCTCATTCTCCTTTGAAGGTCTGGTAAAATTCACCAGTGAATCAAGATATGTGTTGGCTTTTTAGTCGGGAGACTTTTAATTATAGCTTCAATTTCATTGCATACTATACATCTGTTTAAACGGTTTATCTCATCCTGGTTTAATTTTTATGGGTCACATGTGTCTATGAACTTATCCATTACTTAATATTTTTCCAATTTAGTGAAATATATATATATGTCTTTACATATATATATATACATATATATATACATATATTTAGGTAAGATCTAATGATCTTCTGAATTTCATTGATGCTCATTTTAATGGCTGCCTTTTGTGTTTAATTTTATTAGTTTGGGTCCTCTCTCTTTCTTTTGGTTAGTTTGCCTAAAGGTTTGCCTTTTAAGACCAGAAAAGGGTGTCAAATCCCTCAAGCTGGAATTATAGGCAGGCATTTGTGAACCACCCAGTGTGGTCTTTGGGAACTAGAGCAGGAAACACCCTCACATTCTAAGGCGTCTCTCTCGCCCCACACTGACCTTATAGCCACCTCCTTAGAGCTAAAAAGTGTCCTCTTAGAATGGCTCTCAATGTATCCCATGGGTCTTCATATGCTGTGTTTTTATTTGTATTTGATTTCTGAGAATATTTGTTTTCCCTCTCATTTCCCCAGGACACATTCACTATAGTGCATTCCTGCTCCCTGCCCCCACGGTCAGGGCATGTGCTAGAGAGAGCTTCTCTTGCTGTTGGTTTATGCTCTTATTTCATTGTAATCAGCTAGAATAGAAGGAACTAGTTCAGTTTTCCTGGATTTGTTAAGATCTGCTTTGTGCCCTAATATAAGCTATGTTGGAGAAAGTTCCATGAGCTTCAGAGAAGAATGTATATTTTGTGATGTGTGGATGGAGTAGAGTTCTATATGTACCTGTTAAGTCCATTTAGTCCATAATGTCATGTAACTGAATTATTTCTCTTGTGTTTTGGTGTGTGACTGGTCAGTTGGTAAGAGTGGGATGTTGCCACCCAGGATCTTCATGCTTGGGTCAGTATGTCATTTTACATCTAGTGATTGTTTTTCATGAAACTGGTTGCAGCAGTTTAGGCATGCATGTTAGAATCATAATGTCCCCTTGATGGACTGGTCCCTTAGTCACAGGTAGTGATCTTTATCTTTTCTTACTAGTTTTGAAGTCTGTGTTGTCAGATGTTAGAGCAGTGACACTTTCTTATCCCTAGGTCTATTGACTCTAGTTTCCACCCACTTATTCGAAGGCAGTATCTATCTTTTGTGGTGAGGTGTATTTCTTGGAGGTAACAAATCCATAGTTCCCAGTGTTTGATGTAGTCTAGCGCCTTCTGTCTGAGGAGTTGGGACTGTTAATACTCAGAGCTGCTTCTGAGAGGTGTACATTAATTGCTGTCACCGTTTGGTTTTGTAGTGTTTGGTTTTTCCTCTTGCTTTAATATTCTAGTGTGGTTTATTCTTTCATGTACATCATGGATGGATTTTTTTCCTCTTATATAAGATTTCTTAAGTATCTTTTTAAAGATGGTTTAAGTAGTCATAAGCTTTTTTTTTTTTTTAATTGTGGAAACTTCCTTCAGCTGTGATGAATTTGTTTAGTACAGCAGTTAAGTTTCAGTTAATGAATCTGCTATTATTTGGATGGACCTGCTTTTGTATGTGACTTGGTGTTTCTCTTGCAACTTTAAATATCTTCTCTTGGGCTGGTGAGATGGCTCAGTGGGGAAGAGCATTGACTGCTCTTCAGAAGGTCATGAGTTCAAATCCCAGCAACCACATGGTGGCTCACAGCCACCCATAATGAGCAGTCTGAAGATTGCTACAGTGTACTTACATATAATAAATAAATAAATCTTTTTAAAAAAAGAAAAAAAAAAAGCCGGGCGGTGGTGGCGCATGCCTTTAATCCCAGCACTTGGGAGGCAGAGGCAGGCGGATTTCTGAGTTCGAGACCAGCCTGGTCTACAGAGTGAGTTCCAGGACAGCCAGGACTACACAGAGAAACCCTGTCTCAAAAAAAACAAAACAAAACAAAAATCTTCTCTTTGTTCTGTATAATCAATGTTTTAGTTATAATATGATGAGGGGCGGTTCTTTTTGGTCTTCTCTCTTTGGTTGTTAGCTGTCTCCAGCATATAGATTGGCGTCTCTTTTCCTTAACTGGGATATCTTGTGCATGACCCTTTTGAAAATGTTTTCTATGCCTTGAGAATAAGGTTCTCCCTCTGTGCTCACTCTCTGTATGTGTTTTCAGACCCTCCTGTACGTCTTGACGCGTACACTGGCACCTTCTTTAGACTCTGTCTGTGTTCACATTGTGTTGCCTGCCTCTCCCGACCCCTTGGTTTGCAGACTTCAATGCTCTGGCTCTCTTGACCCAGTCTGTCACCATGACCTTCCCATGATTTATTGACTTGATGCCTTTTTATCCCCAACATTTCAGGCTGGTTTTTCTTCATTGTTTCTGTGTTTTTGCTGAATTATTCTTCCCAGTCGTCCCGCCTTCCTCTTCTCAGCACCTCTCGTGTCTTTGCACGCATTTATAACCATTTTCGTTCTGACGAAGATGTCTTCTAACTCTCTCTTGCTAGATGAATGAAAGTTAGTAATTTTTGGAAGACTTATATTGACTTGGTTTTTCATGTTTCTTATGCTCCTGTGTGGGAATTTACACATTAGATATTATATTGTTGCTTGCTTTATGTTTTATCAGCTATATTCTTTTACTTGAAGTATTTATAATGCTCACATGTGCTTGGTGGTGGTAGAGTGCCCTTGAGAAAATCGTTGCTTACCCCAGGAGCTCAGGGTGTCTGGCGTAAGCTTTATGTCATTGGCTGTGAGCAACTGGCAAAGGGTCCCCTATTCCTTGATGGTATAGCAATGCAAATACTGTGCTAGCAGCTGGCAACAGTGGTCCCTCTGATTTCAACAACTGTTGGAGGAAAGACAGTCAAGGAGAGTGTGGGGCATGCTTGGATTTTAGTTACCAGGATTAGGAGTGGGAGGGAAGTAAGGCAGATAAGTATAAGGACTAAATAATGACTTTGAAAAAATTAACAAGCTGAGTTTAATAAAGTAGGTTGGAGGGGAGAGTTGGGATGCTCTTAGGAGCACAGTTTCAGATCTTGTTAAACCTACGGAAAGTAGCCGGGCAGTGGTGGCGCACTCCTTTAATCCCAGCACTTGGGAGGCAGAGGCAGGTGGACTTCTGAGTTCGAGGCCAGCCTGGTCTACAGAGTGAGTTCCAGGACAGCCAGGGCTACACAGAGAAACCCTGTCTCAAAAACAAACAAACAAACAAAAAAAACAAAAAACAACAACAAAAAAAACAATCTACAGAAGGTTAGGGTTAAGTAAGTAGAAAGAGGAGGAATAAAGATGGAAGAAGGAGGAGCAGACTTGGAATAAGATGGGCATACGAGCTGGGTGAAGTGTAAAGTATGCCTTATAGGAAACAGGGTGGAGAATGGAAGCAACCACCCAGAGCAACACTGAACAAAAGCAAAATCACCAAGAGGAATGAATGCAAGAACAGAAATTAAATAATAGGAAACAAGATTTAAAAAATACTTACAGACCTAATTGTAGTCAAGTGGGCTGAGTGAACAGGGAAGTCTCTCAGAGTCCTCTGGAGATTCCAAGGGGTGTGAGGTGGGGGAGTAGCCCCAGAGTCCTGGGGTTCTGCAGGTGACAGGGTGAGGCTGTAAGTTCTTTCCTCATAGTTCCCTTGGATTCCTGCACCTCTTCTGGACTCTTCTAGCCTCTTCTGGTCCTTTTTTTCTGGTCCTGGTCTCTGCTTGTCCTGCAGGACTGAGTCATGTGAGGAACAGTACTTCCCATGCCTTAAAATGTGTGTGTGTGTGCATATAGATACACACACATTTATTATATTTATATAATATTATATAACATATATAATTATATATACAATATATAATATATATGTATACTTTCTACTATTCAGGGATAGTGATGTGGCAGGGTTATTAAATTGCTTCCTAGGTATGATAGCCGTGATTGAGGCCATCAGAAATCCTGGGCGTATCTTCCTACTCATTATCACCTTCCTATATCCATTCCACAACTTTGGACACCAGATGGAGACATTTTATACCCAAAAGAGCCCTACTAGCCATTCTTGGAATTCTGCGATTAAGCAGAATGGAAATTTGGCATTTAGATTAAATGAGTACCAATAGCCAGATTTTCAGCCCTTATAACCTTGGCTTTTTGTTTAAGGTTTTTGTTTTTAATTTGAGACAATGTTATAGCCCATGTTAACTTCGAGCTCACTAGGAAGCTGAAGTGACCTTGAACTGATCTTTCTGTCTCTGCCCCGAGTGCAGGGAGTGCAGGCTGTGCTACAAAAGGATACTTTTAAAGCAGCTTAGAAGGCTGAGGTGTCACTCAGTGATAGAATATTTGCCTGGCATACAGGATTCAATCTGTAAAAACACACAAGGAAAAACAGCCCTGCCAGGCACGGTGTCTCCTTACACACTTGTTACCTGAGCAAACAATGTCTAGTTGCTAATTTCTGGTGGAAAAGAAGAGAGAAGGAAGCATTGCTGTGTCGTAGGTAGGTTTGCCATCTTTGCCAGTGTGCTTGCTAACCGCTGTGCATCTCCACATCCCTCTGCCCCACCCTCCTCTCTCAGTATCTTTTTGCCACTTACATTGCTCCGTCAGCCAGCCTGGACATTGGACTTGATCAGGAAGGGAAGAAAGACATTTACATGAAAATACAGCCACCATTCGAAGATCTATTTGACACAGCAGAGGAGTTTATCCTTCTCAGCCTTCTGGAACCCTGGACACAGATGGTGATGTCAGACCAGGTGGCTTACAAAAAGGTACGATGGCCAGCCAATCATGCTTGCAGGAGAGCGATGGCCTCAGATGGGCCGAGGCTCAGACATCAAGGCATGGCAGGGAACATGCTTATTAACTGCTTAATTTAAATCTTTTTTCATGCCAGTTTTCCCATTGTCTCTTAACAAAAGACTTAATCTCTGTCATCCTTAGTTCTCTGCACAAAAGTTCTCAAAAGAGAAATGTGGGCTTTTACTTTGTGCAAACTAGCCAGATAGGTGTTGTCCTTTACACTCATTTCCTCACAGTGCTCACACTGTGACTAGAACAGAGCCTTTTAATTTTCTGCTGCATGGGCTACAGTAAACATCATATCCATAGGAAGTCTGAATTCTTTCCGTGTATCATGAAAGGCAGAGCCTCCGACTTCAGTGCTTCCATTTAAAGTACCGGGAATTGATGAAATTCTAATGTTCCACAGGCTAAGTTTCTACACAGCTTTTTACATTCGAGGCTGGCCTCGAACTCAGAAATCCACCCTGCCTCTGCCTCCCAAGTGCTGGGATTAAAGGCATGTGCCACTACTGCCCAGTTTATTCCTTAATTCTTGCGATTCTAAAAAGATTAGCATAGTATCCCCTCTACTCTATGAATGTATAGATTACACTAGAAAAAACAGAATATCATATGATATTTTAAAAGCCTCTCATTTATAATATGTACTACATTTCTTAAAAGAAATGTAAAGTCTATAGGATCCTGGGATTGTAAAGGAAACTTGGAATTATAATTGCCCTGAGCTGAAACATTTTGGTATTAGCAAATGAATCTTATAAAAATGTATGAGATGGATTATATGCTCTTCTTAATAAAAGAGGGGAAATTATTCTTAGTCCTAGCATCTCTCTTAACTTCAGTCCAGAGGGCTAAAAGCCTAGCTGATTGTGTAATGCAAACTCGTCCCCCCAGAAGGAGTTTCAAACAGACTACCAAAGCTAGCTATATAAATACAGAGAGTTCCCAGGCAGTTAGCCAGCCAAACTGGTTTTTCTCTGCAATAGAGAATTGGAGAGTGGTCTTATTCTCTGCCTAGCGAAAATGGTACATTAGATGGTAGGGAAACAGACCTGCCATGAGCGCTAATTTGGCCAACTGCTTTCTCTCTTGCTATAGCAATAATACATGTTTGGAGACCAGGAAACAATGTTGCCCTTTGCTGATCTCCTGTGAAGTACTTGGCTGCCTTCCTGACTCATTCTGTTGATTAGAAACTGAAACTGTGATCAACACGTTTATATTATGTATGTGCCCAGAGAGGAGGGGGTCACTGACAGCAACTGTGTCACTAAATAGAAAGTGTCCATTCGTCTGTGTATATCTGATACGTCACCTCATTGCAGCTAATATTTTTAATGACATGAGCATTCTGCTCTTGCCTCGAAAGCTCTTTGCTTCTTTGCAAGAGCTCACTGATTTTGGTAAACTGTGTGCTCTGTCCCCCTTTTCATAATGCACATTCTACTAGTATTATACATCTTGTCTTCTAGGTGGAACTACAAGAAGAGACTCGGCAGCTAGATTCCACGTACTTCAGAAAGCTACATGCTTTGCATAAAGACGTACTTTCCAAGAAGGCTGAGGTAAGACACTCTGCATCTAGAAAATTTCCATTTGGAATCCTTGGGACACTCACCACCATTTATCCTGCTGGAAAGAGTCTTTAGAGAGATGCACAGTAGTGAGACGGGGACTCAAGGATCACCATCCTGTCACCCCTTTGCCTAGCATGCTTGCTACATTTGACAGGTCACAGTGTTAAAATGACATGTTCAGCATAGCTAGAAAAACTAAGCTGGCCACATAGGGAGCCAGGCCATTTGTCTCTCTCCTAAGATCAGGGATGTAAACCTCACATGGCAGGACATTCCCTTAAATGGCGCCCATTATTTTCTGGATTCACATTTGTTGTCAATTTACAAGAGTTCAGTTGCATTTTCTGAACAAAAAGAAAGTATCATGCCTATAGCAACAGATTTTTAAAAGAGAAAAATACAGTCAATAATTGGAAAAGTCAGTAAAAAGAACATAGGATTGGTAAGGATATTAACTTATTTTATTTACAAAATTGTGACATTTATTTGTTTGTTTGTTTTGAGTCAGTCTTAAGAAAACCAGAGTGGCCTTTCCCTAGCATACAGCTGAGTATGTCCCAAGCTCACCAGCCTCTCCTGACACTGCCTCTCATGGACTGGGAGATGCTACGTGTATGTGCCATCAAGCCCAGCTCAACTGATTCGATAAATCATGATACGTCCACAAAAACATAAAATTAAGTGTATGCAGCTACATAGAAGTTGCAATTGCCGGGCGGTGATGGCACATGCCTTTAATCCCAGCACTTGGGAGGCAGAGGCAGGCGGATTTCTGAGTTCGAGGCCAGGTTGGTCTACAGAGTGAGTTCCAGGATAGCTGGGGCTACACAGAGAAACCCTGTCTCGAAAAACCAAAAAAAAAAAAAAAAAAAAAAAAAAAAAAAAAGAAGAAGTTGCAATTACTGTTCAGGACCCACAGTTATATAAAAGCACACGGAATAAGAAGGCTAATAACAAGCTTGGTGTGCTGGCACACACTTCTCCCCTTTAGTCCCAGTACTCAGGAGGCAGAGACAGGCAGATCTCTGTGAGAGATCTCTGTGAGAGCTGATCAAGGCCAGCTGGGTCAACATAGAGACTTCCAGGTCAACCAGGGCTTCACAAAGAAACCCTGTCTCAGCCAAACCAAGCTAAACTCTAACTCATGTCATATGATCCTACTTACATTACATGCATACATATGTGTACATATATGCAAAAAAGAGACATCTGGGAAGAAGTTCACAAAAATGAGGGAGATAATCCAAATGGTGGTTTTTCAGATGATCTTTAGTTTCCTTTTTGGGTCTTCCTGAAGTTTTTATTTTTATATAAATAAGGTTTTTCAAAAACAATAGTTTTTAAAATAAAAGCTCATGCAAAAGTTCTCTATATAAGGTACCATTAATTAAAACCTGGGAAGTATGTAAGTATCCATAAAGATAGCACATAATAATGTATTTTAAGCTTCAGGAGCAAAGTTTATAATGCTATGCATAATCCTTCCTTTTAAAACGAGCATTTCTTTTTAAA
This sequence comes from Mastomys coucha, assembly GCF_008632895.1. Classification (NCBI taxonomy): domain Eukaryota; kingdom Metazoa; phylum Chordata; class Mammalia; order Rodentia; family Muridae; genus Mastomys; species Mastomys coucha. The sequence continues at coordinate 75,010,142 of NW_022196913.1, read as the reverse complement.
ATATTAGTAGTTTATTTCGTGGCTGCACATTTGTTTTGAAAAAAACAAATGGGATGGTGAGTTGGGTTCACTA
>NW_022196913.1:74980069-75005069 GCF_008632895.1 Mastomys coucha | reverse complement strand
AGAAACACAGGTGGACACTGCAGTGGTTTGCACTTAGAAATGGCCACAATCAGGCCATGGAGATGCTGTGGAGATTCATGTCACAGACTCACTAGCTCTGTCTGTGCTGCTGTCTGCACAGATCTGATGGGTGGCTCTCTCTGCTTGCTGCCACCTCTGTGTCTGTCCTCTGTGTCCTTCTGTGTCAGAGAAGCACCCACAGGGCAGTCACTTACCACTGCCCAACAACCCAGCAACCAAGTTTGCTGCTGCTGGGTGCATCTTCAGTGTCTGGGGCAGGATCCCGCTTACTAACCAACACCTCCTTTTCCTTACCTACAGAAAGAAAAATGCTTCCTCAAATGGGTCATTTGGATGAATATTAGGTCAAAAGTAGAACTCAGAAAAAGAAACATTCACTGCCCTTGTGTCATAATTACCAAGACGAACCAGGGTAGAGTTCAGTCGCTAGACCACTTGCCTAATGATGCTGAGGCCCTGACACAGAAACAACAAACAAACAAACAGAAATCAACCTCACTCCTGTACTTTTTCCGGTATTCCATAGGAAGCAAAGCCATATCAATCACCAGTACATACACCACTATCATGTATGATACAGCCGAAGATGCTCTTTGAAAAATAGAAACAGTGGCACTTGTCCAGTTTGCTGCAAAAGGCCCAACATGAATGAGTGAATTAATGGATTTAATTCTTTTTTTTAAGTATGAGGTTCTGTTTTGGTTTTATTCTCTAGATAATGCTTCATAGTGGTGGCTGGGGCAAGATTCTTCACGAGCAGCTTGATGCATCTGTGCTGGTGGAAATCCAGAGGCACGTCTTGAATAGGCTGGAAAATGTGTGGCTGCCATTGTTTCTCTCGAGTGAACAGTTCGCATCACGTCAGAAGCTAAAGGTATGAACAGTATAATCTTAGGATAGCAATTGACAGAACCTAACCAAACCTGAAACATGAGTACCCGCTGACCAGTCGGGATCCTTCAGGGAGTAATGGTCAGAGCATGGAGTTGGGCTTCTCATGTTCTGAACACCACATCTGCCACATTCATGGCTTCTTTCTGGGTTTCATTAGTTTCCTTTTCTCATTTGAAAAATAAGACTCTCCACAGCCACTGCACCAGGCCATGGAAGCATATGCCTGTGATTCCAGGACTCTGGAGGCAGAGGCAGGAGAATTGCTGCAAGTTACAGTCCCAGATACAGCTAGAAAATGATGTGCTCTGTCAAGAGTTACAACAATCTCTCTCTGTTTCCTGACTGTGAGTGTAATATGACCAGATAAGTCATGCTTTTTCTGTAGTGTTTGCACCATCGTACGAACTTTACCTTAAACCATAAGCCAAAATAAACTCTTCTCCCCCCCTTAAAAAAAAAAAAGAGTTACAACAAGCCCAGCATGTGCTTGGTTCCTTTAGTATGGCACCCGGCAAAGAGAAGGGGCTCTCATAATATCTATTAGTGCAACTGGGTTTTGTATGGTTTTTATTGTCATTGTTTGGTTTGGGTTTCTTGTTTGTTTGGTTTTTGTTTCTGAGACAGAGTCTCTCCACATAGGCCTGGCTGGCCCAGAACTCACTCCGTAGACCAGGCTGGCCTGGAACCCACAGTGTTGCAGCACCATGTCTGGCTAGCAATATCCTGGCCTGGAACTCACTCAGTAGGCCAGGCTGGCCTGGACCCCCAGTGTTGCAGCACCATGCCTGGCTGGCAGTTGATACTTTGAATGTTATTAAGTTTCACACAGATGAACAAAGATAGACAAGACCATTTGTTGTTACAGCATTATGTCAAAGGATACTTAACGAGTTAACTATAACTCAGTTCTATCGAAATCTCTTGGGATTCCCATATATAATAAGATTTTAAAATGTGGTTTTAGTATAAAAATGAGGGCTGGAGAGATGGCTCAGCAGTTAAGATCACTGACTGCTCTTTCAGAGGTCCTGAGTTCAATTCCCAGCAACCACATGGTGGCTCACAACCATCTGTAATGGGATTTGATTCCCTCTTCTGGTGTATCTGAAGACAGCTACAGTGTACTTACATATAATAAACAAAGTAAATAGATCTTTAGTATTAAAATGAGTTGTCCACACATACTGACATGAAGGGTGATATTTGCTGAGAAACTAAAAGGGTGCAGAACAGCACACAGGAGATGACCCTGTCTTCATACACATGCCATGCACACCCATCCACTGTATTTTGGATGTTTATATTTATGAAAAGCTCTGGAAAGATCTTCTTCCTAGAGAATTAATTCAGAGAGTGAGGACTTTTATTTTTTATTTTGCAAAGCATGTTTGTCATTTACTTTGCTTTGATTTTATTTATATGAAGTAACTATTACTTTGGTTGTTCAAAACATCATCAGTATACATAAAAAGAGGTTAACCTGTTTTGTATAAGTTTGATTTTTAAACATATATCATTAATACTAATCAGAAAAAAAGAAAAATGTTCCTCTCTCTTATTTTTTAATTTGTCAAGCTCCTTGGATCTACTTATCTAAAGATATCCGTAGTTTTTGAGCTGAGCAAGTTAGGGGAAAAGTGTAGTTAGAACACAGGATTTATAGTATACTGGGAAGAGCTGACTCACTTAGCAAGATGTTTCTAAGCTTTGGGAAAACTAAAGACCCCCCAGTCTTTGACTTTAGGGAAGTTCCAGGCTCTCTCCAAACCCAAGCGAAGTAACATTTGGCTTACTGATATTATTTACCACATTTTCTCATTATCTTTACCACAGTCATGTTATTGTAACTTGTAGTCATTTCCTGACTTGGAATTCTTTGGTGACCAACAAAACAAACTGATTCTAGCAGTCTTCAGCCAAAGATGCAAAGTGGTGGGAATGCTTAATCAAGGATGCTGGGCCATTTCATGTGCTTAGGAGAGGAGCTGGCATCCATGCTGTAGTAAAGATACAGTCAGGGATAGCTCTGGGAATCTAGCAAGAAAGACCAGGTCTCCTTCCTCTGACCTGGGGCTGTCACAAAGACAAGTATGGCAAGAAGGTTGGAGTACAGAGCTTGCCTCGCATGCATCCCCAGGGTTCACGCTGTGACATTGGTTTGATTTACAGACCTGGCCTTTTTAGATCAGCTGCTAGGATGATTTGTTATGGATAATAAAGGAAAGACACACAGCATAGATTCGGCAGAGGTAGCACCCTAAAAGAATATCTGATTATGATATTATTTATAATCAGAAGCCCCCCAAATACAATTGTCCCTTGGTATCCAGAGAGGACCTATAGAATACTAAAAACCTGGAGAGGATTAAGTCCCTTCACTAAAATGAGGTTGTGTTTGCATATGATTACATACATTTCCCATTATACTTTATATCACCTTTAGTGTACTTATAAAATCATAATATACTATAAATGATAAATGCATCTGGAAAAATAAATATAAGGAGCAAACACCTGTACATGCTCGGTACAGACTGAGTTTTCTTATTTGGACATTTTGTGTCTGAGGTTATTGTATCTATAGATGAGGAACCCATGGGTATAGAAGACAGCTACACCTTCTGTTCCTGTGTTCTAAAAATCACTTACGGGAAATACAAAGTGGCTAGACAACACCAGGTATCATTACCTGCATGGCTTGACATGAGGACAGTTTTACATGCGCTCTGTCATCTGCATTTGGAGCAGTGCACTTACCGATGAGGAGCCACCCAAAACACTGGCTGCGGGTTTTTCCTTTCTGTCTGAGTCTCTTCATCTTGAGTGACACTTTCCCATCTAACCCAACCTTTGCCTCATTTCTTAGCTGTTAAAATACTAAACAGTTCAAACTTTGGCAATTCTGACTATGTTGGTAAAATAATTGATTCTGCTTTTAGATACAGATGAAAGACATAGCGGATGAGCTCTTACTGCAGAGGCATGACAGGAAAATTGGAGTTTGGAAGGCAAGTAATTATAATCTTCCTCTTATAAATTCTATACTGTCAAACACAGTATTACACACACACTTGCATACTCTTTCCCCCCATACACACACACACACACACACACACACACACACACACACACTTGTCCCTGAGCATCATTGTCTAACATCTGCCTGCAGGCCAACTGTGGAAGTGTGCCACCTCAGAGCCTTGTTCCTCAGAGCTCCTGACCTCTCAACCATGGGACACAGGGCCAACCTTTAAACATGTGCTTTTCACTTGAGGCCCCAGGTTTGGTACCCAGCACTGGGGACATATATATGTCTATTTAGTCATGAAAGTCTGGGTTTGTCAGATGAGCTGTTCTTACAGCATGTGGTCATTTACTTATCAGGAGAGTGGTATACAGAAAGAATATGCCACATGAGGCAAAACCAGCGAGTTACATCATTCTTCATTTTCCCCCACCGCCAGACTTCAAATTACAACTTAGCTTGAAAGCACTACAGCAACTGTAATTTTGGACATTATTAAGATCACTGTAATGGGATGTTTTTGTATAATGGCTTGTTGTGCTTTTTAGCAAGTGCGATGAGCATAGTCCTGTTAGTGAGTCTATAAGCTCCTGAGGATTTGTCCTCTGGAGGTCATGAAAACTGAGACCTGGTGATTCATTCAAATTAGAGCGAAGATAAAGGTCTCTCCTGTGTTGGAGGGATGCTTGGGTCCGCCAGGAAGCTCTCTTCCCCATCTGCCTCTTGAAGGGAGGCCATCTTTTGAAAGGCTTGCTTTTCCTATATTTTTTATTGAAATACTAAGTATAATGAGCTTATATTTTATATTATTGTGATTTATATTTTGCATTATTTTCTATTTATTTAAATTACAGGTTTTAACTAAATGGCTAAGTTTTAGTGTCTTAAGAATCAGGTCTTAAAACAGTCTTTGTTGAGTGGGTTTTAAATAAACATCCCACTTTAATCCATACTTGTTCCTATTTATAGGGTTGTAATCTTAATGTGGAGCAGATGTTGGGAGTCTTAAGGTTTTATCCAGAGAGCATGGCATTGCCTCGCTAAGGAGTGATAGGCATCTATGCCTGTGCCTGGGTTAATGGTCCACCACTCACCCGACGGCCTGGACGTGCTCTCCCCTTTTAGCTTCAGCTCAGGCTCCTCTGTCAAGGCTGCCCTTCTCCAGGCGGAATTCATTACTCTCTCCTCCCTCAGGTTCCTAGGGCACTTCTTGCAAAACTGTCTCCAACATTTGTACTGATGGTCACATACAATTCATCCCAAGGAACTTACGTAATGCCTTGTCAGTGATGACATTTAGTCACTGCTGTAATTGGTATGTCCCCTTACAACGGTGCCTTGGGAGCACTGCGTCCTTGCATGGCTTCCCACTTAATGACTACAGTGGCTCTGGGGAATCCCAACAGGCTTCAAATCTATTTTCAATATATACATTTGGCAAATTTAATAAAACCTACTTGCTTTTTGAAACTCAGTGGGTAAAAGAGGTTGGATATGTAACTTGAATTGGGTAAGTTATTTTTTAAAGTTTGCTCCAAAATTGCTACAATATAAAGTAGATATAGATAAAATATCTTTAAGTATTATTAAAATATCATGGGCACTTGTAGATTTTATGATATATAAAATAAATCTTCAGTCATAAGAATTTCATTATTAAGAAAAAAACAAAAATATCCCAGCACTCAAGAGTCAGGCAGGCAAAGGTGAGGTTAGCTGGGTCTTCATGGTGAGTTCTGGGCCAGCAGGGGCTATAGAATGAGGGTCTGTGTCAAAACAGTAAAAGTAATTGTTAGCAGTCACGGGGGAAGTTCAGTGTTTGAGCGCTCGCCTTACATGCGCGAGGTACTGACTTCCATTCCTAACATTACAACATGAATATGTTAGTAAGCAATGTAGTTATTTGTTAGAGGTATACTTTACTAAAATGGGTTAAAAGCATGCCATATAAAAACATGATCTTACCGGGGTAGAGTTAAAGTAAATCTTCAACTTAAATTATAGAATTTTTGATTTTTCTTAAAAATATTATAATCTCTGGGGCTGGAGAGATGGCTCAGTGGTTAAAAGCACTGACTACTCTTCCAGAGGTCCTGAGTTCAATTCCTAGCAACCACATAGTGGCTCACAACCATCTGTAATGGGATCTGATGCCTTCTTCTGGTGTGTCTGAAAAGAGAGACAGTATATTCACATAAAATAAACAACATAAATCTTAAAAAAAATTAAAATATTACAATCTCAAAGAATAAAAGAAGTAGTTAAAAATTATGCGATCATGATAAATCACAATGTAACTATACCTAACAATAGCATCTTGGTTATTCTGTTCTCTTTTCCCACTGGCCCCAAACTATAATGACTACTAAAAATTTTTAACAATGTAGTTACATGTAAGTCAGTCAGTAATTTTTCTTCCTAGTCTCTAAAAATAATGGGGCCATTGGGGAAAAATGAAACAAGAATGCGGAGAGTCCAGGGGTTGGGGGGAGGCCGCCAAGCTCTATTACATCCACAGCCCACATTTCAGTAGCCAAAACAAAAAATGGGGGGTTGGTGGGTTAGTCTAACTAAGGACTTGATTGCTACCTTCGGAGCATGTCTGATTTCCTATATTATTTGGACAGCCTGTGGAGAGTAAGTGGATATCTTCCTCCTGTGAGATTATTGCTTTCCGTAAAGCACTATTGAATCCAGTCATCGCAAGGCAGTTTCAACGGTTTGTGGCCCTGAAAGGAGATTTATTGGAAAATGGAGTTCTTTTTTGGCAAGAAGTACAAAAGTTTAAGGTACTGTATTTGGAACTGGAGGAAATCACCTCTGTTTGAAGAGGTGGTACCTTCAGATAGGATGGACATATCTGTAGCTTATGGAATTGTGTAAATACACCCACCCCGATATTGCCAACTTCTTTCATGCTAGTATTTAAACACTGAAATGCTTATTGTCCATTGTCTAGACACACTTCTTGCTATACAGTGATGAGTAAGAGAAAGGCCCTCAAATGATAGTATTTGTGTTTTTGAGACAAGAACTTGTAGTATGGTCTGGTGAGTACATTTCTGAAGAGTGTTCTCATGCATCTATAAACTCACCACACACATTTTTCCTGGAAACATCCCTAACTGGTATATCCATATAAGAAAGACCTTTCTATAAGAATCTTTCCTAGTCAAGTGTACCATGATAACCATGACACCAGGTTCCAGGTGGACTGATGGAGACCAGGGAGGCTCTTCTGCTACCGAGTGGCCACCTTCAGAGCCAAAGACATACAAGTGTGAGTCAGGTACGGAAACAGCTTATTTTCAGGGTTCCGTCTCCATGGAACCACGTAGAGACTTTGCCTTGAGGTGACGTCCTTCATTCTGCTGTCTAGATGTGCCTAAGTGATATCTAATAGTCCATGCCTAAGTGCTTCCAGGGGACTGGGCTTATTTCCTAGCAATCAGCTTATTCTGTCTCATTGCAAAAGTACGGGAAGAGAATAAATCCAGTTGAGAGAATAACAATTTCTGTTTGCTTACAAGTTAAGTGTGTCTGGAACAACACTAATGAGTTGGTCAAAGTATAGTTGCTCAGGAAAATTCAAGTTTTCTCCAACACGCCGTGAATTTAGTTTTGTTGCTCTCCTTGGTCTCAATTTTAATATCTCTTTTGCAACATAGTTTCAAACTTGTGACGATGTCCCTCCTTTGGCCTTCTGGTGGCTTGAAGAAGAATGTGGCTGCTTTCTCTCCTTATCCAAAAAGTCAGCCTGACGCTAAGTTGCAGAGTCACAAAGAAGACTTCAAACCAGCTTGGTGCTGACTGGGTCAAGTGGTTATTAGGGGTCACTCTTAAGCAGATCTATAAGGAAAAGAAGCACCAGGAAGTAGAACAGAGGCCTGGCTTGCGAATTCTTGAGGGAAGTTTGAGAGTCACTTAAAGTCTCTTCTCAGGTCCTTTGCTATTTTGAGTTAAGAATCTGTAGTTTTGGTCTGCTGGAGCTGAAGAGCCAGATGTGATTAACAGATCAGAACTACTGAAATAAACGCTGAGCTTTCCTGGAACAATTGATGTTGGTTAGCTGGAGCTAGCCTGGCAACACTGATGTGAAATCTTCAGAGTCAGCACACAGAGACTGGCAGCCGAGCTTCATAGTGTAAGGGTCACCCGTGGTTCTGGTTTGAAAGTGTGAGGGGTCATGGAGAACACTGAGGCTTGCCAGTGTGTGCAGGGCTGGAGTCCCTGAAGAAAGCCCAGGAGAACTAATGGTGAAAGTATAGCCCAGTTGCAGCAGGAGACCCCAGCATTTTGGAATGCCACTACCATGGCATGACCAAGACGAGTAGGTATGGGGTGGAGCCAGCCTGAGTCTGGAAGATGTGCTGTGTGTGCTGCAGAGGGCAGAGCTGGAGAAGTGAGCCAAGCCCATTGGAGGACCCAGAAGGTTGTGAGTGAATCCCAGATAACTGAATATTGAGTTATTTGTCCATTCCAGTTTGGTTTGGTTTGGTTCAGATGATGACCGCCCTGGTTCTTCCCTCTTGAGGTAAGAAAGTATTTACCTTATTTTTGATTTGACAGGAGCCTACAGTTGAGAGACTTTGAATTTTAAAAGACTTTGGAATTTAAAAAAGAGACTGGCTATTTTAAAGAAATTGAATTTTCAGGTGTTTTAATTTTTTTTTTTTTTGATTTTTCAAGACAGGGTTTCTCTGTATAGCTCTGGCTGTCCTGGAACTCATTCTGTAGACCAGGCTGGCCTCGAACTCAGAAATCCACCTGCCTCTGCCTCCCAAGTGCTGGGATTAAAGGCGTGCGCCACCACCACCCAGCAGGTGTTTAAATTTTTAAATACTGTGGGACTTTAAAAATTTGGTATACTTTATATCTAGATCTTATTAATGTAAGATCTTGAGAATAAATATCAAAGGAAAGGCTGAACAGTGATGTGTTTGTGTGTCAAGTTGGGGTCAGTGATACTGGCTGGTTTGCTGCGAACTTGACACAGACTAGAGTCACTAAAGAGGGGGGAACCTCAACTGAGAAAATGCCTCAAAAGGACCAGGTTATAGGCAAGCTTGTAGAGCATTTTCTTAATTAGTGATTGATGGAAGAATTGTGAATAGTGCCATCCCTGGGCCGGTGGTCTTGGGTTCTATAATAAAGCAGGCTGAGCAAGCCAGCAAGCAGCACCTTTCCACAGCCTCTGCATCAGCTCCTGTTCCTAGATTCCTGGCCTATTTGGGTTCCTGTCCTGACTTCCTTCAATGACGAGCAGCAATATGGAAGTGTAAGCTGAATAAACCCTTTCCTCCCCAACTTGCTTTTTGGTTACGACATTTCATCACAGCTATAGACATCCTAAGGGAGAGAAGCCTTTTGGGTGCTTGGATTCCAGGTATGTGCTACCACACCTGGCCATGTGTGACGTCATTAATGGTGCTCTAACCATGAGCAAAACACATGAGAGGGCAGCTTAACAAGAGAAGGTAGTTATTTCGGCATGTGGTTTGGGACATTCAGTCCATCATGCCCAACAGAGTGTGAAAGGAGAACAGTAGACATTGGCAGATGGGAAGCAGAGACAGGGAAAACATAAGAAGGAAAATACAACCAAATAATCCCAGTGACAGATTCCTGTGACCTACTTCCTCTAGGCAGGCCCCAGAGTCAGCACCTCCCCAAAATGGCTTTGTACTTTGGAACCATTGAATCAGCTGCCCTTGGGATCTAAGTGTCTTTCGGCCTCGGTTGTAGTGAGGTGCAGTTCAGCTTGGAGATGGTGATGGTTGAGATGGAACGACAGTAGCTCAGGAAGGTCTCAGCAGAAATGTTGACCTCTGTATTAGGTCTTGAGGGAATATGGTAGTGAAGTGTTCTACCTGCAGTGTCTTGCTGGACTAACTCTTAAATAGCTTTCTTTGAAAACTTGTTTGGAGCTTCTAGCAGGGGAATACAACTAAGCCCATGATGGAAGGATGGTCATTCTCCACAACTGATCATGCAGCTTTAGGAGAGGCCATGGAGGAGTGGATACCCACCTAGCCAGCCAGACCTCCTAATCAATGTGGTAACAGATATCACAGATTTCCTTCACACACAGGACTTACTCTTAAGTTTCCAATCTGATAGGGATCATTTTAATGCTTTTCTTATGATCATGGGTTTATTATTCATGAGAATTCTAGGATATCAAAGGTGTTGTAAGTAGCATTTTACAAGTGAAAATGCTAAAATACAGAAAAGCTAAGAAACGTCCAGTATGAAGCTCATGAAGTGGGAAAGCTGGACTTTGAACCAAGTCATTGCATGGCTGAAGCTGATGGCAGCCACAGAGCTATGCTACTTCCTAGTGTGACATGGGAAACAGGCAGGGACAGCTAAGGACAAGGTACAGCTAAGCACATGTTGGTCAAACAGTGTTCTGAATTAGGAGAAATCAGAAAGCACTAAGTCCTCAACAGGATATTGGGTCATCAATTGAGATGTTGATTCATCTCTACAGTCAGTAAAAATCATTTAGGAGAATGATTAGTAATGCTTATCTACTGCTTTCCTTAAAGCTGGTTACTGGGCAACAACATGATTTCATATGAAATTTGTATTCATGTGAGTATTTGTAGAGAAAAGTCGGAAGGAAGCTGTTTATTGTTCCATCTCCTAACACAGGGCTAAGCTGAACACTAAGGACACCACAACGACCAAACACTGTTCCCTCTCAGACATACAGTATCTAAAGAGAGACAGATGATGGGCAAATGGGGCACATTCTAGAAGATGAGCAGAGTTGTGATGGAAAGCCTAGAATGTTAGGGAAGGGGGCAGATGGCATTTCTCTTTGCTGAAGGGATCACAGAAAGCTTACTAGATGGAAGAATTCTTCACTTCAGTAGTAAGTAAGAGTTAACAAGGCTAGAGCTCTTAATCCCAACACTTGAGAGGCAGAGGCAGGAGGAGCTCTGTCAGTTTGAGGCTAGTTTGGTCAACAGAGTGAGTTCCAGGACAGCCATATAGTGAGTCCCTGTCTCAAAAACAAACAAATAAACAAACAAGCCAAAAATAAGAAATTGGGAAAAGATATCAGTTATAATTCTAAGTTCTGTCCTACCACTCAGAATTAATATTCTCTAACATTGCAAGTTTTCAAGTTATATTCTATAATTATAAATCAAGTTCACCAAATAATTATATTATAATTCTACTGGTAATGGTGAACAGTGAATATTTGGTAACATACCAAACTTATGCAGTACAAATAGGCTTTTTCTGAGCTGATGCTAAATTGAGTAGATTGTTTACAATATAATGTTAATATTAAGCTTTATTTTCTGCCTAACATATGGTAAACCCTACACAAAAGTCTACATGACTGGAGCCAAGACTTTTCTTCCTTTAATATCCTAAGACATCCCTTACAGTGACTGGTGTTCACTGAGTACTAAGTAAATGTTAGCTAAGTTCTGGCCTAGAATTAGAAGTTTCCAGATTGTTTCCTTTCAGCTGATTTACAAAGTAAAAAAAAAAAAAAAAAAAAAAAAAAAAAAAGACATAAAAATACTATAATTCAAGTCAAGCTATCACAAAAATATGGCTATGAAGTATTACTTTAAAGATAGAACTTTAAAACTAGATAGTATATTTTAATGTACTATTGTTACTTTTAAAATCCTTCTAAAATGAATAGTGAGCTGATACAAAATGGCCCCGTGGGCTTGTGTAGTGAAGGTGAACTCCTCACCAGTTGGAGGCCTTGCTTTGAGAAGCAGAGGTGGCCCTTACTGAGGATGGGCACTAGAATGTGACCTTGAAGGACATGTGTTAATATGAACCTCAACCCTGCTCCCCTTCTCTCTCCAGCTTCCTATCCATCAAGCGCTGAGAAAGCTCAGCTATAAGGTTCTGCTTCATAGGCAGCCAGACTCCATTCAGCAAGGGCTATGGTCTTGAACCTCTGTAGCTGCACACCACATGGAGGATCCCCCTCTCCAGCAAGCTGCTCACCCCAGCAAGTTTTTTGTATTTGCTCACAGTGTTGTAAGAGTAATTCTTGCAGATGGGGTGACTGGGGTCAGATGCACAGTAAGTAATTGTAAGGACGTTCTTGTTTACCAACAGCAGGCAGACCTAGTCCTCCTGTGGCAGCAGTCAGGACAGAGAGCTTTTATAACTACCTGCAACCTGTTAGACGCATATTCCCAATGTTCTGCTAGGACTCAGCCATGGCATTTGAGCGTCTTTCATGCATCTCTTCCATGGAGTCTGATCCCATCTCAGTGTCTGGCAGGTACTCAGTGTCTAGCATAGCCGCTAACGAGTCATACGAGGTGCTGACACTGTCCCTGCCTAGGGACATGAGTGACAGAATTAAATGAAAGCAAGGCAGAGTGTTAGGTTCCTGAGGCTGAAGGAAAGGGCTCTAGATAGTTCTGAGGTGTTGCAGGCCCTCCCTCACAAGCTAAAGCTAGTGGGTATATGCTGTAGAGTGCTGTGATAAAGCACAATCCCGTTCTGTTTTGTTCAGGATTTATGCCACTCACACTGTGATGAATCTATCATCCACAAGAAGATTACAACCATCATCAACTGCTTCATTAACTCCTGCATCCCACCAGCATTACAGATCGACATTCCAGTTGAGCAAGCCCAGAAGATCATTGAACACAGGAAGGAGCTGGGGCCGTATGTGTTCCGAGAGGCACAGGTAGGAGGCAGAAGAGATGGCTGAGCATGAAACACACCAGTAGCCAAGGCAGTCTTTTAGAGCTTTTGCTTCATTCATGCATGCAAATGCATGTACCATTTGCTTTCTTTAATGTAGAGTTAGAGTTAGTACCCATACCACTAAAATATACAGTACTGTTGCTCATAATGCCATGAATAAAATTAATGTACTTTGACTTTCACAGGTACCATTTTTTATCTACAAATTATAGAAAGACTCCCAGTAATTTCTTTCTCCTTCCCCACTATTCACATCCCCTTTAAAGTATGTGTAAAGATGTGTAAATATGTGTGTCTTAAAATTTGTTTATTTTAAAATATTGAAATATTCATGTAACTCATAAAATAAGTGAGAGGAGACTTAAGTGGGACTTAACCTCAACCAGCATACAGTATGTATACTCATGAAAGGAAAATTATGCCTCTTTTTAGCCTACTTATGTTACTTCTTTTTAAGATAAATAATAGAAAACATTAGGGCTGGAGAGATGGCTCAGCAGTTAAGAGCACTGACTGCTCTTCTGAAGGTCCTGAGTTCAAATCCCAGCAACCACATGGTGGCTCACAACCATCTGTATAATTACAGTGTACTCACATACATAAAATGAATAAATAAATCTTTAAGGGTGCTGGAGAGATGGCTCAGTGGTTAAGAACACCGACTGCTCTTCTGAGGGTCCTGAGTTCGGGTCCCAGCAACCACATGGTGACTCACAACCATCCGTAATGTGATTTGATGCCCTCTTCTGGAGTGTCTGAAGATAGCTACAGTGTTCTTACATATAATAAAGAAATAAATCTTTAAAAAAAATAGAAAACATTGACTTGATAAGCATAATTTATTTGCATTTTGAAAACCCTTTTAGTGTTGTTGTTCCTAAAAAGTGAATAAGAAAAATAAGTTCTAATCAGGGTAATGAGGAAGATCGTGTCACAAGCTAAGTGATAAGAACCATATTTGGAGTGTGACTGTGACCACCCTGGAGCATGGGAAAAGCATTGTCCCTTAAACTGGTCACTGTGAGCTGCTCTGCTCAAGTCCTCAGAGTGACTAAGAGTAGACTCACAACCCAAATTATGCATGAAAACTTGCAGAGGATGTACATTGAATATGCAGAGGAAAACATTGAGGACGTGCAAGCGAGAAACAGAGAACATGGCACCAGAACTATAGCATCTGCCAAGGACATGATTTTAGTGACTCAGCCTCACCTCGCCTTGCCGTCCTGACAAACCAGAGCCAGGCACGGGCTCTGTGTCCAAGACCTTGTGTCTGAGCAGAGGGGTCATCTGCTGGGGATCGCTGATTTCCTGAGGTAGCTTAGAGATTCGTCATTTGAGGGCCTCTTTCCTCCAGATCTGTAATTATTCCTGCCTGCAAAGGAGCAGCTCTGAGAGTGGTATCCCTTACCCCAGAGATGCGAACCAGGGATTTTTGTTCTTCCTCTCCTTCGCTTCCTTAGCTTCATGTTTGATCAATTCTTAAAATGTAATCATGTGCCTCCTTGTTGTGACAGACTATCTGTTTTTCTTCACCTCCATGTCACCTCAGATCTGCAAAAACTTTTTATGGTCACCAAAGCTCCTGTCTCTGGGATTATTCCAACTAATGTACTGCAAGCAAAGCACTTTTTTTTTTCTCAAAATGGTGTTTGATCATGCCATTCTCTGCTTAAAATGCCTCATTGCCTCCCTGCTATATACAGCAAAGTTTGCCTCATGGCTACCTCTCTCAGCACCCCTGTTCTCTCTTCCCAGGATCATTGAAATAGCTATAGTTCCATAAATGGCCTTTCCTATCATTAGTCCTGAGCTTCCTGCAGCCCCACCTTCTCTCCCTTGAGTTCGTCCCTGCTGTAAGACTTCTAACCCTAAGTTCAAAGTGGCTATCCTTGAGTCTGACTTACTGGATTGTAAAGTTTGTAAGAGCAGTGTGTGTTTCTTTTCTTTTCTTTTCTTCTTTTTGTTTTTTTTCAAGACAGGGTTTCTTTGTGTAGCCCTGGCTGTCCTAGAACTCACTCTGTAGACCAGGCTGGCTTCAAACTTAGAAATCTGCCTGCCTCTGCCTCCCAAGTGCTGGGATTAAAGGCATGTGCCACCACCGCCCGGCGCAGTGTGTCTCTTATTTATCTTTGTGTCTATATGCAGAGTAGTTATTTCTGACCGTAAGGACATGAGATATGTCATGGCAGAAGTATAAGATCAGCTTGGAAATGAGAGCCAAGTGAAGCCAAAGGACTGAGCAATAACTGCTGGTCTAGTCCTGGTTCAGCAGAGCCTCTGTCTTTCCCCATACTGACTACCATAGCCCCAAGGTTTTCCTACTCAACCAGGCTCTCACTGGTCTTTACACATAAAGAAATATGATTCATCGGCTGTCAGGGAACAAGGTAATCCTATAAACATTAGGTTTTTTTTTTTTTCTTAGAATTTGGTTGTCTTTTAAGATCCTACAGGTACAGAAGAATGTATATTAATTTGATATTAGAGTCAAATCTATATTGCTTCTTCGGGGATTATAACATTTTCTTGCCTTCCATTGAAAATGTGGGTCCTGCTCAGGTAACATTTAGAAGAAAAGATGATGCATGTATGGCACATTTTTAAGCTGAGAATGCCTCGGGATTTACAGAGATAACTGAGAAGTAGGGTTAGTAGATGGCAACTAAAAGAAGACAGGCATTCAAGCTGAAGAGACTTACAGTATACATTCTAGCTATCATCTATCATCTATCTATCATCTATCTATCGATCAGTATTCAAGAGTTTCACACAGGCCCACTCAACTCTTTTCAGGTCCAGCCTACCCACCCAACTTTGTGTCTTTTCTTCTTTTTTCCTTTTTTTTTTTTCACCCATCAAGGCCAAATTTGTGCTGCCCAAATAACCTTAGACGTATGGCCTTCTTAGGTTCTCCCTCCTTCTCTCTCCCAGTGCTAACAGTTGCCAGTAGCTCCACCTCTAGGGATGGGATTGTGTGTCCAACTCCCATCTCCATGCCTGAATTTGGTCTGGCTTGGGCTTGCACAGATGTTGTGCATGCCATCACCACTGCCCTTCTCTATCTGGAAGACCGTCTCCTTGCAATAATCTACTACCCGTGGCTCTTACATCCTCTCCCCTTCCTCTTCTGCAAAAATTCCTAAGCCTTTGTAGGACGGGGTATGGTATGTATGCTCCATTTAGGGATGAGCATTTCCTAGTTTCTTCCTCTCTGCACCTTGGACAGTTGTGAGGCTCTGTGTTGAGCCCCATCTGCTGCAAATTGAAGCCTCTCTGATGTGGAGGGCAAGAGCTGCGTTGAGCCATGGGTGTAACAATGTCATTTAGAATCTGTTTAATGCTTTGTCTACTAAGGCATCCTTTGACATGGCTCTCCAAATTTTCCATCCATGCTCCCAGGAAGCTACAGAATGCAATAACAAGATTGTACTTCAAAGGGAATGAATAATTTTAGCAAGTAACTATATTTGTGCCTAGAAAAGATGAGTTAGTGACTTTTGCTAATTCAGAACTCAAACATTGGCTTTGAAAAAAAAATTCCTCTTTTACTCTAAGAGTTGGCTTGGAGCCTAATGGGCCAGCTCATTTTTCTTCAAGGCATTAAGTAATAGCTACTCTTAGCCATAAGATGTTGGACTGGATTTGATGTGGCAAGTCCTATCTTAGAAATAATATATGCCTGTGGAGCTAATGTAAAACTTCAGCATAGGAATTACAACAGCTACTCTTATCTCTGTAAATATCATAATTAATCACTTAATGTGCAGTGTCCTCTTAGAAAGGCTTAGTCTAGAATGCCAGTTTGCTTTTTAAATGTTACTTTTTCTCCCTCTCACACAAAAGAGAGATTATATCATTTAAAAGTTACTCAAGATTCATTCTTAGATCTATGGCTTTGTTTAAGAACTTTTCCAGAGGCAAAATGGTATTTCCTTTCTCTAAAAGACAGAGGAGGGTGCGGGGGAGTTTCCCTTGATGAACTGAATACTTGGAATACTTGCACAAAACTGTAGAGAGTGGCTGACCAACTGGGGTAGTTTTGAAAAAGAACATCAATTTCTTATTTCAAAAGACCTAGTGGAATCTTTACTAATGCGACCGGTTGGTTAGGGAAGCATAAAGACTAAAGTCACTTTTAAGTTTACTCTGTGAGTGTTTTAAAGGAGTTTCCATTGGTAGTTAAAAACACTGCTGCTAAGCATGTGCTGAGCTCTCTGTGCTGTGAAGTCTGCAGACAAGGTGTGGGAGGGAGAGCCAGTGTAGATTAAGGATGGAGAAGTGAATCCTCTATTGTGGCACATTAGAGTTAAATCAGTGTATCTGTAGAAAATCATAATCTGAGACATACTTTTTTTCTTTTATATACAGATGACAATTTTTGGAGTTCTGTTTAAGTTTTGGCCACAGTTTTGTGAGTTTAGGAAGAATTTAACTGATGAGAAAATCATGAGTGTTTTAGAGAGAAGACAAGAATATAAGCAGAAAAGGAAAGCATCAGACTTAGAAGAGGAGAAGGCAGGAAAGGTAAGAGCAAACCCATGCCAAAAGCAAGGCAGTGTGCGTGCTTGATAGAAGAATGTGGGCAGGGCGAGTGTGCAGAGAAGTCTCAGAGGGACTAAAAGCCTTCCTTCCCAGCAGCCGGACCATTCTGAATTCCCCAGAATTGATGTCGGACAGGTTCTCTTCTTCATGAAAGCTTTTGTTGACACTTCTAGACAGTACCAGCAGCTTCCATTTGCTCAAATGATCCTACTTCTTCTGTGTGTGTGTGTGCGCGCGCGCACGCGCGTGTGAGACAGACAGACAGAGACAGGCAAAGAAAGACAGAGACAGAGATGCATGTGTATGTTTATGGTGCCTGTACATGCACATGCAGAAGCCAGAGTGAGAACTCCTGCTCTGTTCCTATGAGACATCTCTGTGGGCATGGCTCCCAACCTGGAATGTCAGTTTCATTTATCAACTGATGGTAGTAGTATGTATCTTATATGACTTAAGCATGTAAGATAATTAACTGGCTTGTATGTATGAAAGACTATTCAACCATGTGATCGTAAGGTATTTGCTCATTTGGGGGCACGCAGCACAGTAGGTAAGGAGCCTCCTCATGGGATTTCGTGTCTTTGTACCCTAGCCCTATCAATAGATCTATTCCATTGGTTCTGTTTTCTTCTTATTATTATTTTTACTTTTTTCTATGTATGTCTGTGCATGTGTCACATGTATGTAGATCCCCGTGATGACTAGAAGGGCATAAAGTCCCTGCTGTTGGAGTTAGTCTATTCTGAGCTGCCCACCTGGGTGCTGAGAACTGGACTTGGATGATCTAGAGAGCTGCTAATGCCCTCCCTCTCCCCTAGCTCTGTCCTCTTAGCAAAACAGTCATTTCCCTGAGTCTCATTTTGTCAGTAAATGGAGAGAATCGTAACACTCACATCCCAGAGTAAAGGACAGAGGAGGACATATGCAGCCCAGAAGTCACACGTAAAGATGGTTGTCTCTGCAGGCACAGTGATCTCTGTCACAATGGCATCAGCTGTATCCTCCATTCCCGTTCTTGATGGGAATTCAATGGAGAATCATGTGAAGAACGTGATGGGAGGAGGAAGAGAATCTTAGGGAATGCTCTGTCCAGTTAACACCAGATCATAGAAGTACTGTCACATCAATGTATCTAAGCCAGTGAGATGCTGCTTGCAGTGAGTTTGACCCCAGCACCACAAGAATAAGCTGGGCATGTTCATGTCACCCCAGAGCTGGGAGACAGAGATGGGAGGAATGAAAGACCTTCTCTCATAAAACAAGGCATTGGCGAGCTACGACCAAGGTTGTTCTCTGGCCTCCATATGCAGACACACCCACACTTTTATGCAAATACACATGCACATCTATGTGCAAGTGCACACACATACACACACATGTGTTCACACAGACACACACACACATGCACACACACACATTTGACAACATACATTGTTTAAGATGCTCATTCTTTCTAATTCAGGTAACATGTATGTAGGAAATTTTTATACACGAAGGACTCTTTCACAGAAGTGGACATGGGTTTTTGTGTACTGGTTGATTTCTAATGTACAAGTTTAGAAATGACCTTAGTTTCTACTTGAAAGAATGAAAGTTAATATTATGTGTCCTCTACTCATCCACTGAACATAATGGCATGGTTACTATATCATTCATTCAACAAATATCTGAGTGTGTGAGACCATTCAGCCACTACAGTGTACATATGGTGTATTCATATTACCACACCGCACATACTGCTGGGCCTCCTGTGGGGGACACTGCTTGGCAAACACCTAGGAGTTAAGCTACACAAGGTCCTGCCCATCTCCAGATCTGTATTTCCTCATATTAGAACATTTCCCCGACATACCTGCATGAAAACAAGCACATATACCTTATTCCACTTGTGTGTATAACTCTGTGGCCATGCGTGCTCCCTGGTGGAAATCTGGATACATGTTCATGAGAACTTTTGGTTGTCCTCCTCTGACACTTGGATTTTTATATTCTACCTCATTTTTCATCTCGTTTATCATTCAGTGTTTTTATATTAACATGGCAAAGTGAAAGGTGAGTATAACAGTGGCTTGAGGCTTCAGCTGTGCTTGAACTGTGTTCTTGTGTGACATTATAAGCTCTTAAGTTCGCATTATCCATTTTGGAATAACCTGGTTTCTTACTCGCAGACTGGAGTCAAGCAGTATGCAAGTACTACATGCTCTCTTTCGAAACCTACCTTAGGCAGCGAGTCCCTACTAGTCCTACAGTCCTACGGCCGGCAGGTAAGACTCTAGGACACACTCCTTGCTAGAGCCTCGCTAGAGCCTCGCTAGAGCGGTGGGTGCATGGTGGTCAACAGCTGCACGAGGTTGTGGGATGGGCTAACAGAGCTCTATGGTGCGGCTGGTCAGAGTATGGCACAGGTATGGAAATGGGCAAAGACTTCAGGGAGAAGATGAAATTACCCAATCAGTGTGATAAAGGAAAGTCATAGTTTATGGGTTTGGAGGTTTTTTGTTTTTTTCCTGAGAGCACGCTAGGCTACTAGGCTTGCGGTCCACCAGAGCTCTCCCCTACCTCACAAAGGTTTAACTTGAAGACAGTGAATGCTAAATGCTCAGTCTCTGTTTCTTTTCTTTTTTATTTTTTTTAAGATTTATTTATTTATTTTATATATATGAGTACACACACTGTAGCTGTACAGATAGTTGTGAGCCTTCATCTGATTGTTGGGAATTGACTTTTTTAGGACCTATGCTCACTCCAGTAGACCCTACTCGCTCAGTCCCTACTTGCTCTGGCCCAAAGATTTATTTATTATTATAAATAAGTACACTGTAGCTGTCTTCAGACACACCAGAAGAGGGCATCAGATCTCATTACGAGTGGTTGTGAGCTACCATGTGGTTGCTAGGATTTGAACTCAGGACCTTCGGAAGAGCAGTCAGTACTCTTACCTGCTGAGCCATCTCACCAGCCCTCAGTCTCTGTTTCTTAACTCTTTGTTGTGCACACCCACTGACTGAGACACTTACATTCTTATGTTTACAATGAGCACTTTCACACCAACTCTCTGAAACATCATGGGTTTAATTTATATTCATTTTTAATGACTTGTATTGAAAAATATTTGCATCTTAGGACAGTACTAACTCATCAAACAAACTTTTCAGCACTTAGAAATGCAAAATAAGTTGTTAGCTGAGAGACTATGAAGCTCTCATAAAAGAGAAATGGCTGGTTTTGTAGCTACGAGTACTGACAGGTCTGTCTAGCATGGTATCTAGAGTGAGACTCATACAAGCATCAGTGGATGCATACACAAGGGAAGACAGACATGGGCTTTGATCTAGGTTCTGTCCTCAGGAGTCAGTATTACCTTGAAGCCTGAAAAGAGGCTTATAATCTCTTTTTGTATCTGCTAAAAGAGAGAAAGGGTGCCGGGCAGTGGTGGTGCATGCCTGTGCCTCCCAAGTGCTGGGATTAAAGGCGCTTGGGAGGCAGAGGCAGGAAGATTTCTGAGTTCAAGGCCAGCCTGGTCTACAGAGTGAGTTCCAAGACAGCCAGGGCTACACAGAGAAACCCTGTCTCGAAGAGAGAGAGAGAGAGAGAGAGAGAGAGAGAGAGAGAGAGAGAGGAGAGAGAAAGAGAGAAAGGGTAATGATGGTAATGACAATGATAGTGGCTCTGATAATAATCATGTCCTGTCTGTAGCTTAAGATTTCTGTAGGAAACTGGAAAGCTAAGGCACCTTAAAAATACACATATATACATTGCTTTTTAAAGTATACATGTTGTTACTCTAGAAATTAGGGAATACTTATCAATTATTATTCAGTAGTCAGTCTAAATTCAAAATCATCACCCCCCCAGATAATCTTGAGTATTTTATAAACACTAAGTTCACAATCAATATAAAGGTAACTGAGTCGCTATTGCTGTGCCCATAGGCTCGTGTGACATTGGCGCACCAGTCAGCAGTATCAGCATTCTCACATTCTCCCTCACTCAATGGCATCAAGGCCACAGAAAGAAGTAGTTTTGTTACATAATCCATATTGTTATGAAAGTGCAGTATGTTGGTAGTGATCTGTGGTTCACAGTTAGAAAGATTAAGATGTGTGCATTGTCTGTGAAAGTCTGTATTATCGTTCGAGACATATGATAGAAAAATCGCAAATATATTCACTCCCCCTTTTGATTTGTTTTGTTTTTGAAACAGAACATCATTGCATAGTTCAGGCTGTCCTGGCTTTACATGTAGCCCAGGTTAGCCTAAAAGTTATGCTAGCCCTCTTACCTCAGACTCATTTACAATGGACTTAAGGCATCAGGCACCATAGATGGCTAAGATGGCCTTTTCTTAGAATGTATTATATGTGAATTAAATGTTTAAATGAGGCTGGGTGGAGGTAGCCCATGCCTTTAATCCCAGCACTTGGGAGGCAGAGGCAGGTGGATTTCTGAGTTTGCGGCCAACCTGGTCTACAGAGTGAGTTTGAGGACAGCCAGGGCTACACAGAGAAACCCTGTCTCAGAAAACCAAAAAAGAAAAAAAAACAAAAAACAAAAAAAGTTTAAATGAAAGAATAATAAGATTTATGTTATCTTCTGTTTCTTTCTTGAGGACAATCTGGGAATTTTTTTCATAATTAAATTTGAAAAAAACATTTTTTTTTTAGCCAACCTGGTGCTATTCAAAGTACATAGAAGCCTTGGAACAAGAGCGAATTCTTCTGAAAATTCAAGAAGAAGTGGAAAGGAAAATGTTCACAGGTGATCTTTGCCTCTTGTATGCAGAGCTGCTTTGTTGCTGTCTGTCACACAGCAACGTCGGGTGCTTGCAACAAGCACACCACTCTGTCTCTCTTATCTTTTGTCTTGTGCAGGTACATCATCTTTCACAAACTTGCTTAAACCTTCTACTGGCTCCACTCTGTCTCTGAAGAGGAATATGTCTCTTCACAGCATCCAGAGTCAGTTCCCCTATTCGCCTGCCTTCAGCTCTTTCTTTCTGCTTCTTTCCTAACCTTCCAGTACAAGGCCCTGTCTCTCCCACCACCAACTTCTCACCCTCCAGTTAGGAGAATATTAAGTCTCTCTGTGTCTCTAGAATTTCTCCTCTGCCGAGAAGGAGAGATAGAGATCCGTGCCTAATAAGTCTCTTGTTTTCCAGGGTAGCAACATTCCAGTCCATGCTCAGCTCCTCCTGGGACAAGCACCAGGTGAGTCTGCATGTGAGACTTCCTTGGACTGCATCCTCTCCCATGGGCAGATCACACAGACCCAAACACATCCCCCTCACACACCCATGCCTCACCACCAAATCAAAGGGTAGCAACAGCTTGTCTTCTGACTGATGGTACTGTCTCCCAAAAAGGGATTCCTCTCAGGAAGAATCGCAGGCTTTCTAAACTTATCTATGCTAGGAGTATGTGACAGAGCCAAACACCAAGGCTGGGCCCCTCTCCACACAGACACTGATGAACTGGAGGATTCCGACTGGGCTCCCTGCTAGAGTTTAACAAGCCATTTCCAGAGTGGTCTAGCCACAGAATGTAATGTGCATATCAACAATTGGCCCAGTACACAAAGAAGCCAGCGAGGGCGCCTCCATCTTAACCTGGTTTCGCAGAATCCTCCTTTTCCAACTCTTGGAGGATAGGAACAGAGGAGTATACCTACCTTTCTCAGGCTGCTTATCTCATTTTCCTCCCAGTGAGCCCTGACAGGCGCCATTTCCCAGTCTCCACCTCTTAGGTTAACTTCATAATGCCCTGAACAGTCCTGGTGTGTGTTTGTATATTTGTTTTTAACGTTCTCTTGATTTTTTATGACTATTGTTTGGATGTATTTTTCTATGTATCTTAGTTTCATGCATGTTTTTCTTTTGCAGGATTTCTTTAAGCTACTGTTAACTAACATGAGAAGCTGAATGCCCAGGGTGTCGAATAGTCTGCGTTCCTTTAGAATGCTATCCATGATAGGCTAGAAGAATTAAAGACTTTTGCCTATCATACTCTGTAAGGGAAAACGTGTCATCTTTAACAGGCATCCCTTGCAGGCTCACCATATCTGCTTAGCAGATCTATTCATTGGATGGCTAGGGGTATGAGTAGTCCTAGTGTAACAGAAACACAGGAAACACCGAAGAGCCCTCCGCCCGCCTGTGGTGTGAACTACGGATGCACTCATGGTCTCTGCGCAGCGGGACCCACAGGACCCATATGACAAGGGTTAGCATTTTGGGTGCCTTGCACCACTCCAGGCAAGCCTTCCAGACACCTCAGTGGTTTTAATTTGGACTTGCACTACAGACTACTCTTGATGCAGACTGTTAGAGCCTAAAGAAACAGTGCTTAGAAAGGGAGAAGCCCTGGCACAGGTTCCACGTGCGGCAAAGGAGAACCAGACCTCATGTAAGGGAAGCCTGAGAGGGGCCCTTGTGACCCAAATAACTAAGGCGCTCCAAGGACGACAACCCAGACTAGAAACTATGTCTTACAGTCCCACAGTCCCAAGAGGTCTTTTCAAAGATAAGATTGTCATCCCAAATTCTCCAGGCAGTTTGGAACTTTAAATAGGGACCATATCAGTTGACATACTTCGAAGGTCCCCTCTCCTCTAAAGAAGGGACTCAGGGTTTGCCATCTGTTTGCTTTTGGAGATGAGATCCTGCTGGGCTGTCTAGGCTGTCCTCAGCCCTCCCGAGTCTCTGGGATTTCCAGACAAGGTGTGGATCACCATGCCCTGCTAGATAGAGTGTCCCTGGCACCGTGCCTGCAGAACCCCTCTTCAGTGGCTGCGGAGCTGGTCACTGTTTCACCAAGCCCTGAAAGAGCTCAGTGCCTTGTGGGCTTTGACCCTTCTCCCTCCTCTGCTTCAGCTAAGATTGTATTGATTTGTTTGTTTTCTTGATGTTCAATTTTTCTGTTCTCTCAACATGTTAATTATAATTTTCTAGAAAGTTGTTTTTCCCAATTGTCAATGTTCATTACAGCTAAGAAGAGCCTACTTCCTGCTCACAGTATGGGGCTGCTTCCTGAGCAGTGCAAGCACTACTCAGAATATTAACAAACTTAAGATAAAAAATAAATATATTATCTTTTTATTCCTTTCCTAATGTTCTTTCTTTCTTTCTTTATGCAGAGAGTTTTTAACCTATATAGATTTTTCTACTCTTAAAAGAACTTCTTTTGACATTTCTTGCAAAGCAGGTCCATTTGTAACAAATACCTTAGAAAACCTTTAAAGTGGGTGGGTGGTGGTGGCGGATTTCTGAGTTCAAGGCCAGCCTGGTCTACAGAGTGAGTTCTAGGATAGCCAGGGCTACACAGAGAAACCCTGTCTCGAAAAACCAAAAAAAAAAAAAAAAAAAAAAAAAAAAAAAAAAAAAAAAAAAAAAAAAAAAAAAGAAAGAAAGAAAGAAAGAAAGAAAGAAAGAAAAAAGAAAACCTTTAAAGTGGAAATTTCTGTTCCTTTGAAAGCAATGAAATCAAGCAGGCAACTCTTGATTTGTGGGGCGCAAGTAATTGGCTGCTTGATTAACAGCTGCTAGACTGTTCCCCAACACAGTGCCATGGCAGGGGCTCAGGGACATAACCCAGCACCTCCCTAAATTATCAGGATGTAGCTCAGCTGAGAGATGACTTGCCTGGCTTGAGCTCAAGTCTTCGAAAGCCTGGTGGGTGTTGCATGCCTATAATCCCAGCACTTGGGTGTGCAGGCAGGAAGATGGGCAGTGCAAGGCTATCCTCAGCCACAAGGTTAGTTGGGGG
This sequence comes from Mastomys coucha, assembly GCF_008632895.1. Classification (NCBI taxonomy): domain Eukaryota; kingdom Metazoa; phylum Chordata; class Mammalia; order Rodentia; family Muridae; genus Mastomys; species Mastomys coucha. The sequence continues at coordinate 74,980,115 of NW_022196913.1, read as the reverse complement.
CTAGTGTGGCTTTCATGAGATCCTGTCTGTCTCAATAAAACAAAAC
>NW_022196913.1:74977138-74979892 GCF_008632895.1 Mastomys coucha | reverse complement strand
AAAAAAAAAAAAAAAAACCAAAACCAACCAAAAAACAAAAAACTCACTGTGTGTGTGTGTATATGTGTGTGTGTATGTGTGTATATGTGTGTATATATGTGCACGTATGTGTGTGTGTGTGTGTGTGTGTGAAACCTCAGTACTTGGGAGGCTGAAGCAGAAAGATGTGTTGGGGACCAGTTTGTATATCATAATAAGACCTTATCTCATAGACAACCAACCAGAACCTCAGGCTGCTCAAGCAGATTCTGACCAGACCTGAGTCCAGAGATGGAGAGGCTGCAGCAAGACGGGAACCACGGGAACGACTGCCAGTGCTGTGGCTGCCATTCAAAACACAGCTTCCGGACCCCGCTACAGTCTCAGCTGCCCCCATGGACCCTAGAACAGCACCAGAGCTCTTACCTTGGCCATGAAGCCTTCAGCTGGCTTTTAGATCTGACCCACAAGCCACTCTGGCCCTTTTTGCAGCAGTCCTCAATCTGGGTAGAATACCTCCTGACCCATGACAACACAGCTAGGTATGGCACACCCCTGTCTTCTCTGTGCAAGCAAGGGGAGTGCCTTCCTATGCCCTGTCTCCCCAGGTGCTGTGACCAGACCCCAATAAAGCCTCATTTGATCGTGCGATGCTACTTCTAGTCTTTATCATAGGGTGAATGGCTGAGCTCGTACTCAGAGCAGGCACCTCCCAGTGCTGCCCATCACAAGGACACCCAGCAGCAGCTACAGGGGAGGGGCTGGGAGAGGGGCTGTGGAGAGGGGTTGTGGCAGATTGCAGAAAAGCTGTAGATCCCAACTGGGAAAGCGTCAGAAGCTGCTGAGAGTGGCAAGCTCTGGCTACTGAGAAGAGGTACCTCTTAGCATTCCATCAATGCTAAGAAACGAGGGTCCCAACACTACCAACTCAGAGCTAATACTAACTCCTGTGTGCTGGGTCACTGGTACAGTCTAGAACTGTCTTACTGGGTGAAGTCCTGGCAGGATAATTGCTGGAACTACTGGAGCCAGACTTTGCCTGTTTATGAGTCCCATGTGAACAGCAGAATTCTCAGCTGATTGGTACCTGTCATGTAAAAGTTGGTCTCTTTAACTTGGTCGCTATCTATGCTCAGCAGTATATGGTCCTAGCATCACTCCTCATTCCTCTTACTAGTGGAATCCCTATATCTACCTAATGGATTTCACTGTCACGTCCCAGTCTACGTCATGGGTAGATGTTATACACCATCATTCTCATCACCACCACCACCATCATCATCTTGCCTGCTTGCACCAGGGCTTGTTGACTGCTGACATTCCCTCATAGGAGTGGGTGGAAAGATCATTGGGTACCTGAGTTTTCAGTAACCTCTCTCAGCTATTTGCATACAATTCTGTTTAAATTGTGAGGGGTTTCCAGAGGATATAAGCTGGAGATTAACAGAAGAGGCCCAATTTATGCCACATCATTTGTGATGAGCACAAGCTGCCTTTTTAAATCTTTTTAATTGAAAATAGATTTTTTTTCTCATATGGTATATCTTGCTTATACTCTCCCCTCTATCCCGATTCATCCCTGCCTCCCCTCCACTCCCCTTTGGATCCCTGGATCCTCTTTGAATCCCTGGATCCCCTCTGGATCCATTCCAATCTGTCTCATTAGAAAAGGGAAGTCTTCTAGGAAACCCAACAGAAGGAAAAGAATACCAAGAGCAAGCACAAGAAACAGGCCCATGCATTCTCACAGTTAGGATCCCCATAAAAATGCTAAGCTAAAGGCTGTGACCTACACAGAGGACCCAGTGCAGCCCAGGAAGGCTGTGTCAGCTGCCTCAGTCTCTGTGAGTTCAAATGTACCCTGCCTAGGTGATGGAGTGAGCCTTGTTCTGGTGTCCCCCACAGCCTCTGGCTCTTACAGTCTTTCTACCTCCTCTTTGGTGGGGTTCCACAAGCTCTGAGAGGGATTTGATGGAGACTTCCCATATAGACTCTCCACGTAATGTCTGGCTGTGGGTCTCTGCACCTGCTCCCATCTGCTGCTGGATGAAGCCTCTGATGATGACTGGATGAGGCACTGAGCTATGAGAACAGCAGATCACCACGTGTCATTTTATTGATATATTTTTAAACCAGTCATGTTTAGTTTTACTCCAGGTCTCTGGTCTCTCTAGTCTCTGGTTCTTGGTCACCCAAGCAGTGTTGGGGATGGGTTCCCTCTCATCAAGTGGGCTTTAAGTCAAATCAGACATTGGTTGGCTGCTCCCACAAATTTTACGCCACCATTGAGCCCAAGCCTTCTAAGATACACTCCTGCTAGTAACTTCTCACCCACGATCTATAAGTCTATCTTCTCCCAGGGTAAACTTTGATGGAATTGAACTTTGGGTTGTCCTTGGGACCTTAGGAGGAGGGGTGACTGTTTAGGTAAACCTAGGGGAGAGATTTTTGCAACAATAGATACCATATCTGACCACATTCAAGTGCAGGGGGTGTGCACAGAAACATGTGGTGGTCCCTCAAGTTCTCCTGTAAGGCAGGAAGTTGTACTGCCTGCCAAGTTTCTGCACATGGATGGATCCTCTGTGGAATTAGAATTGCCTCCTTCTGGACCAGCAGATGGCAGGGAAACAAATTGGCATCTTTTGGGGGGTCACTATCTTTTCATCCCCTTTTGTTACAGCAGTTTATCCTAGGCCTTAACTAATTTGAAGGCTTCCAGTAGGAAAAGGTTAACAAACCCCCAAAATTCATGGTACTTATCAGCCAGTGAGC
>NW_022196913.1:74975949-74976806 GCF_008632895.1 Mastomys coucha | reverse complement strand
ACCCCCCACAAAAAAAAAAAAAGAAAAAAAAGAGGTTAAAAGATGTCGATGTTCATGTATTTGGTGATCTTAACTCTTTAGCAAGGTACTGGAGAGGGCATCAGGAAGGAGTTAACCCACTTAGTAGTAGATGTGGAAAAAAACACAGTTTGGCCAGGAGACACATTCTCTGACATGACTTGCAGTTAAACTTGGTGTAAAATCTGATGATCTGAATCCTCCAAGTTCAGGAAGTCAACTGTAACTATGTAGAATCTCCCCTTTCCAGAAGTGTCTGAGACTTGTCCTGAGACTTGTCATTTGGGTGATGGTAGCCTCCTCCTGAAGGCCAAGGTGACAGATGAAGCAGGAGTTAGGGAAGGGCTTGCTGGCAGACCATGAGTTAGCCTCAAACAAATATGCCTATGACCCTGATTAGATGAGTAACATCCTCATTCCTCTCTGATCAGACTGACCAGCATGAGCAGGGCATGTAGAGTCCTTGCTGACTTATATCCAACATTGTGCTCAAAACGACCAGTCTCAATAAAGATAATTTCAGTCTCCCATTGTTGTCATCAGACCCATAAAAGAGGGCTGGAGAGATGGCTCAGTAGTTAAGAGCACTGACTGCTCTTCCAGAGGTCCTGAGTTCAATTTCCAGCAACACATGGTGGCTCACAACCATCGGTAATGGGGTCTAATGCCTTCTCCAGTGTGTCTGAAGAGAGCAATGGTCTGCTCATATGCATAAAATCTTTGCTGAGCAGTGGTGGCACTTGGGCAGCAGAGGCAGGAGGATTTTCTGAGTTCGATGAAGCCTGGTCTACAGAGTGAGTTCCAGGACAGCCAGAGCTACACAGAGAAACCCTGTCTCA
>NW_022196913.1:74970520-74975939 GCF_008632895.1 Mastomys coucha | reverse complement strand
AAAAAAAAAAAAAAAAAAAAAAAAGACCCATAAAAGAGGGCTGGAGAAATGGCTCAGCCATTAAAGCTTAGGTTCTCAACCAGACAGACAAGACCTGTAAAAGACGCTTGGGCAGGACAATGCTGCAGTGTTCCTCCCTTGGAAGCCTTCCTATTATTGGGAGTTCTTTCACATCTTCCCTTAGTCTATTCAGGCCACTGGCTCAGGATGGCTCTGGTGACTGGTGACCCTCAGACACACTAGCCTTGGGTCAAACTTACTCAGAGCCCAGAAAGGCTCTATCACTCTCAAAACATCCCTGTTAAAGGGACTACCATTTTTATTCTAACCAATTGTTTTAGAAGGCCTTAAAATGGACACGATTAAAATAAGAGAGAAATGTGCTAGATGGGAGCTAGCAAGAGAATGCCGGTGCTTGGATGCTAATCAGAAGAGATCTTGACTTGCAACTGTTACTAACTGGGTGAAAGATACAATTTTGATGGGATTCTATTCTCAATAAAACCACTAACCTGGCTTGAAAACACTATAATATTTCAATTTCTGAAACAACCACCAGGCCCCCAAACTTGAATCCAAAACAAGCTATGAGATATGTACAACCTCCACAAAAGGCTCCTCTGCTGTACCAACTTTAGATGTGGTCTAGCAATCAAAAAGATGGGGGAAAAACTAGTCAAATGCCTTGGAAAATGAGCGAGCATCATTGGCCCTGTCAGATCCCTAGGGGCAGGTTAATTGGGACTATCACATGTGACCCTCCACCACTTCTCGAGCTCTCAGATTCCCTTCTGGTTGGATGTCAGTGTCACCCACACATTCCACCTTTCTCACATATCCAAGTCTTTGGTGTGTGTGCAGCTTCCTCTACATAGACACGGGTATTCTCTTTGGCTTCTTTATCGCTATCTTTAAGATCCTAAGAGGGCTGGTAAGATGGCTCAGCGGGTAAGAGCACTGACTGCTCTTCTGAAGATCCTGAGTTCAAATCCCAGCAACCACATGATGACTCACAACTACCTGTAATGAGATCTGATGCCCTCTTCTGGTGTGTCTGAAGACAGCTACAGTGTACTTATTTATAATAATAAATAAATCTTTGGGCTGGAGCAAGCAGGGACTGAGCAACTGGGGTCTACCAGAGCCAACTGGACCAACTGGACCAGAGTGAGCAGAGGTCCTAAATTCAATTCCCAACAACCAGATGAAGATTCACAACTATCTGTACAGATACAGTATGTACTCATATACATAAAATAAGTCACATACATAAAATAAATCTTTAAGATATTAAAAGAGGGTATAAAATAAGGTGTTTGAGCTTCTAGTGGAGGGGTTGTTTTAAGGTGGAATTTCATCTCTCTCTCTCTCTCTCTGTCTCTCTCTCTCTCTCTCTCTCTCACACACACACACACACACACGTACACACACACAAAAGAAGCGAAAAGAAAAATATTGTCCAAACAACCACCAAAGAAAAATCACAGAAACTTAGTTAATACAAATAGCTTAGAGACTCTTGCACTTTGAACTAAGCATGCACGCAATTGCGTGAGCACACACACACACACACACACACACACACATACACACACCACCCAGCTATCATAATGTGACACTTCTTCGTGTCTAGAATAGATGTTTTGCTTCTGGTGAGGTTATAACTTGGGCCAGGATTGCTGTGAAAACTGAATAATTGGTGCACAATGGCAAGAACTACAAGAGGGTTAATCTCACGCTTAGGCTAAGGGTGCATCATTGGTTGGGCAAGCTGCAAACTACCTACTGGACTCATGTCACCTACAGCTCCACCAGATGGTGGGAGTTCTGTGCCTGTGCCTACCCATCTCTGCCTCTCTTCTCTTTCATCATTGCCAAACTCACCCCCAGTTTCAAAATTACCCCTTTAAAACTACTCCTGTTTTTCCCTCAACTAAGTTGACTTCATTTTCTTTCTTGTCTTACCATTCTCCTTAGTAGTATGGTAGAATCTACCGTGCTGCAATTTTGGATTGCCTGTTTGCTTAGATGCTCAGTAGTTTGAGAATCTGTAACTTTATAATTACCTCCAAAAAATCGTGACAGTGGCAATTATTTTCTGACTTCTGTGGGCTACCATGTTTAAATGTAACAATACTTCCACCAGGTGACTTGGCACTATGTGTAGCATAGTTTATCCCTTTAATGTATTTCTTAGTTAAACCACCTTATTATTGATAAATATTATTGATACATGTTCTATAAAAAATTGACTTCCAATTAGCATCCTAACTGTCCTAACACTACAGTATTTTCAGTTAAAACTGTTGTGTCTTTTTAGTTTAGAGTACTATTTAGTATATTTCTCTGTTTGCCACCAGAAGAACATAAATGTCCTCCATAGAGTTGAACTTTATAGCTGAGGAAGGTGGCATCTACCTGTAGTCTCAGCTCTCTGGAGGTAGGAACAAAAGCTCTGCTGTTTGAGGTTAACCGAGGCTGCTTATAAGACCTTGTCTCCAAGAACACAACACACACACACACACACACACACATACAATCACACACACACACAAAGAGAGAGGAAAACACTAACAATAACACTCATTTCATCTAAAGATTTTAAATAGATTATTATAAAAACGATCATGGTGTAATTTCATCTTATTTACTATTTATTCTTAAGGCTTGTTGGCTCAAAAGCACACTTGATGAGCTGTGCTTTTAACTGAACACACTTTGCACATTATGGGTATGGCCGTTTGATACCGTGTGTATTTGAAATCCCCATTCTGCTAGAAACATAGTGTTTTTTTCTTTTTCTTTTTTTTTTTTCAAATCCAGAGAATTATCTCTTCTCAGAAAAATATTCTTGTGCAGAGAAAAGCAATCTTCTTGCTAGTTAGAAATGTGAAATGTGACAGATGACAAGACAAACAGGGAACAAACATGTCATCACATGGGAAGAATGTGCTTGCGTGTAAGAGCTTGTGCATCACGGCTGTTAGGAGAGCTGGGCTCATGGAGTAACAAAATGTCACCTACGTGTGAAGTCTTTGGTGTGTGCAGGAGGTTCCAGGTGGAAGCAGGGCTTTTCTCCTTGGTAATTCTCTATTAAGATACTTCATCCTTCAAGGAACGACTATTTTCATTCAAATGTGACTCTGCAAAGGCCACTGCACAATCATGATAGCCACTGGCAAACTGATGCTGTGCAGTCAGTCCAGACATTACAAAAGCGGTTTCCGAGTCCTTGTTTGTACCCACCAGCTTACGATTACATCAGAATTAAAGCATGCAGGACTTGAACTGACTTCAAAGACTAAACTGAGACTTCAGCTAGCTTAACGTTTTTCTTTTATTGGTTCATGTTTTCCATTTGGCTTCCATATCCTGTTCTAGTTTGATGCTCCTTCTAGAGTTTCACTCACAACCCTTACAGCTTTGGTTACTGAAACACGCTGATTAATAATACCGCTGTGGAGGCTGAGGATTTTAGCAAACTCATGTATCTTGCTTGGAAGAATTAAATATCTACTGTTTCTTCCACCCATGTCTAACACCATATGAACATACAGAGTGCGTCTTACACAGATGTCTAAATGCATCTAATCAATATACATTTGCAGGGGACTGTTGGCAATGTTGACAATACAACTAATCATCAAGCACAAGCCTTTTGATGCAACAGAAACAGGAGATCTATTTTTTCCTGATTATATTTTTTCAAGTAAAACTGGGCCATTTTATGACTTCTAAAAGTCCTAAGTAGTGTGTCAGCCGATGAATGGCATTGCGGCTTTAAAAAGCAGACAATTGGATAGCCTTTGGAGGTCACTGGCACATATGAAGAAATGGTAAGTTAGGGTCTGGATCTGCACAGAAGCCCTGAGGAGACAACAGAGCTTAGACCAGCATTTGTTTTGCTGGCAGAAGCTATGCTTGGAAACAACGTGTTAGCTTTATGTTGGCAGCATGGGACAGCCACCATTTTGGTTGGGGGGACACAAGCCTGAGAGCAGGGCCGTGTGACAATGGCACTTGGCTGTGGTAGGGTCCACTTCCCTATGCGCTGCCTTGTTTTCATGTCAGTAGACGTCAGTTCGGTACTTCTGTGGAGCCTATTTGGCTCATCCTTTCAGTGGGTTTGGAACTCTGGGAAGGCTGGTTGGTGAGTTTCATAAACTCTGAAGATTGTAGACTACAAGAGTACAGCCAACCTACAGCCTTTGGTCCCTTGGAACTTTAGCTGGTGAGGAGGAAAAGAGGAGCCACTTTAGGAACTCAGTCCAGCAATGTAGAACACCACATTTATGCTTGGTTGGCAAAAGGCTTGATTAGTTGGATTTCTATACAGAAGAAAGCTGAAAAGGTGCTTATGAATCTGTGTTGTGAGTTTAGTAACCTAAGTCCACCACAACCTTCAAAGGACTTTTGCCAGGCCCCCTCAACCATAATCCTTAAGACCTTCTGGGGCATAGTGTAAGTCTACCATCTTTACAAGAGCATGGTGATCCATGATTAGCCAGCAAAAAGGTAATTTTGGTGTATTTGGGACTGACTGTATTTGTCTAGCACTAAGGAATGGCAAGCTTGTTTCAAAAGCAAATTTTAAAAGTAAAACGGAAAAGCTTGTGTGGCTTAAGATTATTTATAATTTTAAACTATCTTTTCAAAATGTTATAGTCTTGTTTTTCTAATGTTTAATTGAAAATTATTTGAAAAATAAAACCTTAGTTGAGAATTCTATTCCTTCTATAGATGTGCCAGATTTTCACATAAGTGCTAAAGACTGAGCCTCGGGTCCTTGTGTTTCCATAGAATTCTCTCAACAGCACCTTCAGGGCTTCCTTCTAAGCAGCCATTATAGTTCACAGGCTCTTTAACATGTGTGTCATTGATAACAACATTCTTATTTTACTAAAGACAGTTGAGGGAAAGGCCCAAAATTATAAAATTTGTTCCTTATAATCTTTTTCATGTTCTTATACAAAGTGACTGGCAGAACAAATAACATCTAGATTTCTTTACTAAAGAGCAATATTGATAATGATGGTTGTGGTAGTTTGGATGTAATTGGCCCCATGCACCCAGAGGGAGTGGCACTATTAGGAAGTATGACATTGCTGGAAGAAGCATGTCACTGTGGGGGTGGGCTTTGAAGTCTCATATGCTCAAGCTATGCCCTGTGTGTGTGTTTGTGTATATGTATATATGTATATGTATGTATATATGTATATGTGTGTATATATAATATATAAATTTAAATTTTGGTTTAAGATTTTTCAATATGAGATCTTAGTTAAAATGGGTAAGAGTTGTGCTTTAACAGTTTAGAAGTGACTGGAATGGCATTATAAGAATTTTAAATATTGGGAGGCAGAGGCAGGCGGATTTCTGAGTTCGAGACCAGCCTGGTCTACAGAGTGAGTACCAGGAC
>NW_022196913.1:74964380-74970308 GCF_008632895.1 Mastomys coucha | reverse complement strand
TTCGAGGCCAGCCTGGTCTACAGAGTGAGTTCCAGGGCAGCCAGGGCTACATAGAGAAACCCTGTCTCAAAAAAACCAAAATAAATAAATAAATAAATAAGAAGAAACTCTCTATCCCCTCTCTCTCTTTCTCTCTCTCTCTTTCTATCTTATATATATATACATATATATGCTATATTATATTTAAAATTCTTTTTTTTTTTTTTTGGTTTTTTCAAAACAAGTTTCAAGACAAGTTTTTCAATACAAGTGCTCCAGGCCCCACAGCTCCTGGAATGCCGCAGTGTTGTATGTACTGAGCTTGCTGTGTGTACTGGGTTTTAAAGGATAAAGTGGAGAAGATAAAAATTATTAAACACAAGCTGGGCGGTGGTGGCGCACACCTTTAATCCCAGCACTTGGGAGGCAGAGGCAGGCGGATTTCTGAGTTCGAGACCAGCCTGGTCTACAGAGTGAGTTCCAGGACAGCCAGAGCTATACAGAGAAACCCTGTCTCGAAAACAAAAAAAAAAAAAATCTCTAACTATGCTGTATATAAGTGCCAAGCCTTCTAGGCTCAAGGTCGCACTAGTGTCCTGCGCAGTGGGAAGGTTATCTAATCTGACCTATGAATAAGACTCATTTTGCATCTTTGCATTGGGCTCAGCGGTTCTGAGAGCTCTCCTGGGGATCTCTTGGAATCACAGACACAACATTCCTTCCATCAAGGTCAATAGAATCTTCTGCCCCTTACCTTGAGCCTCACATGCACCTCCTCTTATTGTTCCATGCCTCAGCAGGCCCTGACCTGCCTTGACTCTGCCTAGCAGGCAGACTTCTGACTGTCTCTGTCTGTCTGTCTCTGTCTCTGTCTCTTTGTCTCTGTCTCTCTTTCTCTCTCTCTGTTTCTCTCTCTGTTTCTCTCTCTGTTTCTCTCTCTGTTTCTCTCTCTGTTTCTCTCTCTCTCTCTCTCTCTCTCTCTCTCTCTCTCTCTCTCTCTCTCTCTCTCTCTCTCTCTCTCTCTCTCTCTCTCTCTCTCTCTCTCTCTCTCTCTCTCTCTCTCTCTCTCTCTCTCTCCCTCTGCTTCAGAGAAGTATTCCTGGGGACATGGGGAGACATGAACAGATCAGATAGAGAATCACAAGAGACCAAAATACAGATACCACCAAAGTCCAACATGGAGAACTAATGAGTTTTATTGGAACTATTTACAGGAGCATGGGTGAGGGTTACTTATAGAAGCAGAGCTCATTCAAAGACAGCTGTTATCACCAAGAGCCCAACCCAGCATGAGTGACATATCAAAAAAGCTGGGAACCTGGAACACACTGAACACCTGCAGGCTTGACAGGTTACAGAGTGTCCTTTTCCTGCAGCTCAGTTGGCCATGCCTCTTGCAGGCAGCTCTGCTATCTCTGCATCATCCAGGTTGTATAGTCTGAACCTCCCCTAAGCAACTAGGCTTGTCTAAGAGTCTTTTTTATAAGTAGCTTGGCTTATCTGAGAGGGTCTCTTCCTCAATAAGGAAGGACGGACTTAACAAATTTGGTTGGTTTCAGGGACTTCCTGAAGTTGAGTTGTTTACTTCCCATGTTAATAAGCTTCCATGAAGGATGGAGTGTTTTTGCCTCCTTCTAAGCATCTTGCCTAAAACATCCTTTTATTTCACTTTCCTATTAAATTCTAGGTCTTAAGAAGCTTCCCTCCATGATGGAAAGTTTGAATTACAGAGGAAATTGTTACATGACAGCATCCTTGAAGCTTGCCCAGGTCGCTGACTTTTTAGGGGTACTAGCTCTGGTACCTGCAAAATCCTAATCAACTTAAACTAGAGATGCTCCTCATCCCACCCCCATTAAAAGCTTCTGGTACTCCTACAGAGGATCTGGGTTTGGCTTCCTGTACCCACATGGTGACTTACAGCAGTTCCAGGGATCTGACATCCTCTTTTGGCCTTTTCAGGCACCAGGTACATACATGTGGTGTCCATATACATAGCTAGGCAAAACAATCATACACATAAACAATTAAAAATTTAAAAATAACAAAAGTAACCACATCATCAACTCTTCTAGATTTCTTGTTTTCAAAATTCATGTCACAAGCTAGAGAGATGGCTCAGCAGTTAAGAGCACTGACTGCTTTTTTCCCAAGGACCTGGGTTCAATTCCCAGTACCCACATGGTAGCTCACAGCTGTCTGTAACTCCTGTTTTGGAGGATCTGGCACCCTCACACAGACATACATGGAGTCAAAACACCAATGTACATAAAATAAAAATAAATAATTTAAAAATAATATAAAGGAGCCTGGCTATGGTGGTGCCTGCCATTTATCCCAGCACGTGGGACACAGTTCTCAGTATGTATGTCTTGGGCTGAAACCAGCCTGAAATTCAGATCCAGAGGAATTTACCACCTCTGGCTCCTGTGGGCACTTGCATTCATGTGCATCCACATGTATACATACACACACACAGACACACACACTTAAAAATAATAATAATAGGTGCGGTGGTGGTGCACGCCTTTAATCCCAGCACTTGGGAGGCAGAGGCAGGTAGATTTCTGAGTTCGAGGCCAGCCTGGTCTACAAAGTGAGTTCCAGGATAGCCATGGCTACACAGAGAAACCCTGTCTCGAAAAAAACAACAAAAAAATTAATAATAATAAAGGGGCTGGAGAGTTGGCTCAGTGGTTAAGAGCACTGAGTGCTACTCTGTACTGGCTGGTTTTGTGTGTCAACTTGACACAGGCTGGAGTTATCACAGAGAAGGGAGCTTCAGTTGGGGAAGTGCCTCCATGAGACCCAGTTGTGGGACATTTTCTCAATTAATGATCAAGGGGGGTAGGGCCCCTGTGGGTGGTGCCATCCCTGGGCTGGAAGTCTTGGGTTCTATAAGAGAGCAGGCTGAGCAAGCCAGGAGAAGCAAGCCAGTAAGAAACATCTCTCCATGGCCTCTGCGTCAGCTCCTGCTTCCTGAACTGCTTGAGTTCCAGTCCTGGCTTCCTCTGATGATCAACAGCAATGTGGAAGTAAGCTGAATAAACCCTTTCCCCCCCCCCCAACTTGCTTCATGGTCATGATGTTTGTGCAGGAATAGAAACCCTGACTAAGACATACTCCTAGAGGTCCTGAGTTCAATTCCCAGCAACTACATAGTGGCTCATAACCATCAGTAATGGGATCTGATGTCCTCTTCTGGTGTGACTGAAGACAGCTACAGTGCACTCATACATTTAAAATAAAGAAATAATTGTTTAAAAAATTTTCTGTCGCACAATGGCAATCAGTCATTTGAGGAAGAGTTTGAAAGGGTTAGCTATGGTACTAGTTTGGGAGATAGATTTCTGCTTTTCTCCAGCCTCTAAGAAGAGGTCAGACCAGCTGGTTTTGATCCTCTGATCGCTGCAAGGGCTGTCATCAGACTGGGTCTGTGTGATTAGAGTACTGTTCACAGTCATATGTACGTCCTCCCCAGAAGGAATGGGGATACCTTTAGGTAAATAATTTTAAAGTTACATTTGTTTGTTTGTCTGTGTAGAGGTTGGAGGACAACTTGTGGTCCTACCATGTGGGACCCGGGAATCAAACTCAGGCTGCTAGCCTTGCAGCAAATGCCTTTATTTGTTGAGTTCATTATTTGTTGAGTCCATGTCTCCTCTAGGAAATAGGAACTTCTTTCTTTCTTTTTTTCTTTTCTTTTCTTTTTCTTCTTTTCTTTTCCTTTGTCTTTCTCTCGTGATTTCAATGACAGGCTCTTAAACATCAGCGGTTTCTACTAAGGGGAGATGAAGCTTAAACTTAAGAGTACTTAACACAAATGAGGCACATGATGTGTATGTCTGCTGGTAGCTTGCAGAGGAACCAAGAGGGTGGTATTTGGAGAAACAGGAAAGGTAGTGAGTGCTATGTGTGACCTAGGTGATCTCCCAGAGCTGGAAGTCCCATGCCAACAAATCAAGAACTTATGAGACCATATTCTCATGCTATCCCATTAATGCACAATGATGTCTGTGAATATCTGTCTCTGCCTCCCAAGCGCTGGGATTAAAGGCGTGTGCCACCACCGCCTGGCTGAGTTTTGCCTTTCTTGCCTGTGCCTGGATACTTTGAGTCCCAGACAAGTCCTAGAACCCTTTCTCCTCCCCAACCCAGGGGAATACCATGAAAGGCCTAACCTAAGAATAATAGGAATAGAAGAAAGTGAGCAGTCCCAGCTCTAAGGCCCAGAAAATATTCTCAACAAAATCATATAAGAAAACTTTCCCTCCAGGCGGTGGTGGCACATGCCTTTAATCCCAGCACTTGAGAGGCAGAGGCAGGTGGATTTCTGAGTTCAAGGCCAGTCTTGTCTACAGAGTGAGTTCCAGGACCGCCAGGGCTACACAGAGAAACCCTGTCTCGAAAAACCTTAAAAAAAAAAAAAAAAAGAAAGAAAGAAAGAAAGAAAAGAAAACTTTCCCAACCCAAAGAAAAAGATACCTATAAACATACAAGAACCTTATAGAACATCAATTAGAACTGACCAGAAATGAAAACCTTCCTGGCACATCATAGTCATAACACAAAATCTACAGAACAAAGAGAGAGAATATTAAAAGTGGTAAGGGAAAAAGTCCAAGTAACATACAAAGGCAGACCTGTCAGAATTACACCCAACTTCTCAGCAGAGGCTGTAAAAGCTGGAAGGGCCTGGGCAGATATGGTGCAACCTCTAAAATACCACAGGTGCCAACCTAGACTATTGTACCCAGCAAAACTCTCAATCACCATAGATGGAGAAAACAAGCTATTCCAAGACAAAACCAAATTTAAACAGTATCTATCCACAAATCTAGCCCTACAGAAAATACTTGAAGGAAAACTCTAAACCAAGAAGGTTAAATACACACAAGAAAACACAGGGAATAAAAAATTCCATGCCAATGAAAACAAGATAAGGGAAGCATATACAGATACACACACATGCACACACACACACACATCATGCCACATACACACACACATCTACAACTATCAACATCAAAATAAGAGGAAATAACAATCACTGGTCATTAATATTTCTCAACATCAATGGACTCAATCAATTCTCCAATAAAAAAACAAAAGATAACAGAATGGATTAAAAAACAGGACCTATCATTCTGCTGTATACAACAAATACATCACAGCAACAAAAACAGACATTACCTCAGTGTAAAAGGCTGTTTCCAAGCAAACAGACTGAAGAAGCAGGCTGAATTAGCCATTCTAATATCTAATAAAATAGATTTTCAAACCAAAATTAATCAAAAGAGATGGGGAAGAACACTTCATATTTATCACAGAAAAAAAAATCCACCAAGAAGACATCTCAATTCTGAACATATGTGCGCTAACCACAAAGGTACTCACATTCATAAAAGAAACATTACTAAAGGTTAAACTGCACATTGAATGACACATTAATAGTAGGAGACTTCATTCAACACACTGCTCTTACCAATGGACAGGTCATCAAGAGAGGAACTAAACAGAGATATAATGAAACTAACCAAGATTATGAAGATATCCAGCAGATATCCATAGAACATTTCATCCAAACATAAAAGAATTTACCCTCTTCTCACAAAACCTTCTCCAAAATTAACTATATAGTCAGTCACAAAGCAAGCCTCAACAGATACAAGAAATTTGAACTAACTCCTTGTATTTTGTCAGACCACCATGAATTAGAGCTGGACTCCAACAACAACAGAAGCAAGTAGAAAGTCTAAAAACTCATGGAAACTGAACCACTCTATTCAATGATCACTTGGTCAGAGAAGAAATAAAGAATTCAATGAATACAAAGGCACAACATGCCCAAACTTATGGGACACAATGAAAGTAGTGCTCAGAGGAAATTTCATAGTAATAAGTTCCTTCATAAAGAAATTAAAGTTCTGATACTAGCCATTTAAAAGT
>NW_022196913.1:74945508-74964370 GCF_008632895.1 Mastomys coucha | reverse complement strand
AAGAAGAAGAAGAAGAAGAAGAAGCAAACATACCCAAGAGCATGAAATAATCAAACTCAGAAAGAATAACATGTGCCAACCTAGACTACTGTACCCAGCAAAACTCTCAATCACCATAGAGGGAGAAAACAAGCTATTCCAAGACAAAACCAAATTAAAAAAAAATACCTATCCTCAGGCTGGCGAGATGGCTCAGTGGGTAAGAGCACTGACTGCTCTTCCAAAGGTCCTGAGTTCAAATCCCAACAACCACATGGTGGCTTACAACCACCCGTAATGAGATCTGATGTTCTCTTCTGGTGCGGTCTGAAGACAGCTACAGTATAGCTGCATAATAATAATAAATAAAAATAATAATAATAATAAATAAATCTTAAAAAAAATATACGATCCTCATATCCAGCCCCACAGAAAATATTAAAAGGAAAACTCCAACCCAAGAAGGATGACTACATCTAAGAAAACACTGGAAATAGGTAATTCCATCCCAGAAAAAACAAGGAAATCACACCAAACTCTCTCTCTCTCTCTCACACACACACACACATACACAAAACTAATATAAAAATAACAGGAATTAACAATCACTAGTGTTTAATATCTCTCAACATCCCCTATAAAAAGACAGGCTAACAGAATGGACACAAAAACAGGATCCATCATGCTGCTACATATAAGAAACACAATGCTGGGCAGTGGTGGCAAAAGCCTTTAATCCCAGCACTTGGGAGGCAGAGGCAGGTGGATTTCTGAGTTCGAGGCCAGCCTGGGCTACAGAGTGAGTTCCAGGACAGCCAGGGCAATCCAGAAAAACCCTATTTAGAAAAACAAAAACAAAAAACAAAAAACAAAAAACAAAACAAAACAAAAAAAAAAAAGAAGCAAGCACACCAAAAAGGAGTAAAAGGCAGGAAATAAAATCAGGGCCAAAACCAAGCAATTAGGAACGAAGAAAACAATGCAAAGAAATAAACAAATAAACAAAATCAGGAATGAAAAAGGTGACATAACAATTAGCACTGAAGAAATTCAAAGAATCATTAGGCCTTACTTCAAAGACCTGTACTCTAGAAATTTGGAACATCTTAACGAAATGGACAATTTTCTAGATAGATACCACTTAGCAAAGTTAAATCAAGATCAGGTAAGTGATTTACACAGTTCCATAACCCGAAAGCAATAATAGACTCAGTCAGTAAAATCTCCCAACCAAAAAAAGCCCAGGGCCAGATGGTTTAGTGCAGATTTCTACCAGACTTTCAACAAAGAGCTAATTCCAATACTCCTCAGACAATTCCACAAAACAGAAACAGAAGGAACAGTGCCAACCTCATTCTATGAGACCACAGTCACCCTGATACCTAAACCACACAAAGACACAGCAAGGAAAGAGAACTTCAGACTGATTCCGATTATGAACATTAATGAAAAAATACTCAATAAAATACTTGCAAACTGAATCCAGGAACACATCAAAAACATCATCCATCAAGATCAAGTAGGCTTCATCCCAGGGATGCAGGGATGGCTCAATGTATGAAAATCCATCAATGTAATCCACCATATAAACAAACTGAAAGAAAAAATCGTATGATTATCACATTAAATGCTGAAAAAGAAGCCTTTGATAAAATCCAACAGGGAAATCAGGGATGCAGGGCACATTCCTAAATATAATCAAAGCAATATACAGCAAGCCAATAGTCAACATCAAACTAAATGGAGAGAAACTTAAAGCAGTTCCACTAAAATTAGAGACAAGACAAGGCTGCCCACTCTCTCTTTATCTATTCAATGTAGTACTTGAAGTTCTAGCCAGAGCAATAAGAACAAAAGGAGATTGAGGGAATACAAATTGGGAAGGAAGACTTCAAAGAATTGCTATTTGCAGATGATAAGATTGTATACATAAGCAACCCCCAACATTCTACCAGAGAACTCCTACAGCTGATCAACAACTTCAGCAAAGTGGCTGGATACAAAATTAACTCAAAGAAATCAGTAGTTCGCTGGGCAGTGGTGACACACACCTTTAATCCCAGCACTTGGGAGGTGGAGGCCAGGCTGGCCTCTCTGAGTTTGAGGCCAGCCTGGTCTACAGAGTGAGTTCCAGGACAGCCAGGGCTATACAGAGAAACCTTGTCTCGAAAAACCAAAGGAAAAAAAAAAAAGAAATCAGCAGTCCTCCTTTATACAAATAATAAATGTTCTGAGAAAGAAACTAAGGAAACAACCGTTTGCAATACAGCCATGAATAATATAAACTGTCTTGGTGTACCTCTAACCAAGCAAGCGAAAGATTTTTATGACAAGAACTTCAAATTCCTCAAGAAAGAAGTTTAAGAAGGTATTAGAAGATGGAAAGATCTCCCATGCTCATGGATAGGTAGGATTAACATAGTGAAAATGGCCATCGTACCAAAAGCAATCTATAGATTCAATGCAATCCTTATTAATATTCCAACACAATTTTTATAGACCTTGAAAGAGCAATTTTTAAATTCATATGGAAAAAAAAAACACCCAGGATAGTCAAAACAATCCTGAACAATAAAAGAACTTAAGAAGAAATCACCATCCCTGTACTACAGAGCAATAGTGATTTAAAAACAAAAGCAAAACCCAAAAAAACCCCATGGTAGCCTGGCAGTAGTGGCATATGCCTTTAATCCCAGCACTTGGGAGGCAGAGACAGGCAGATTTCTGAGTTCGAGGCCAGTCTGGTCTACAGAGGGTGTTCCAGGACAACCAGGGCTATACAGAGAAACCCTGTCTCGAAAAACCAAAAAAAAAAAAAAGAAAAGAAAAGAAAGAAAAAAAAAGAAAAAGAAAGAAGATACAGAAACACAGGTTGATCAATGGAATCGAATCAAACAAATGGTGCTGGTCTAACTGGATGTCTACATGTAAAAGAATGCAAATAGATCTATACTTACCACCCTGCACAAAACTCAAGTCCAAGTGGATCAAGGACCTCAACATAAAACCAGATACACCAAAGCAAATAGAAGAGAAAGTGGGAAATAACCTTGAATGCATTCATACAGGAGACAACTTTCTGAACAGAACACCAATGGCTCAGGCTCTCAGATCAACAACTGATAAATGGGACCTTATGAATCTGAAAAGCTTCTTTAAGGCAAAGGACACTGTCAACAGGACAAATCGGCAGCCCACAGATCGGGAAAGGGTCTTCACCAACCCCACATCTGACAAAGGGCTAATATCCGAAGTTTATAAAGAACTAAGACGTTAGACACCAACAACCCAATATCCAATTTTAAAAATGGGGTACAGAACTGAACAGAGAATTCTCAACAGAGGAATCTCGAATGGCCGAGAAGTACTTAAATGTTCAACCTCCTTAGTCATCCGGCAATGACAATCAAAACTGTAGTGGGTTTGGCTTGTATTCTTAGGTTAATTTGAGTCCCCAAAATTGTTTGCATGCATGACTGAGGGACCCTGCCCCCAGTTCCGATTGGTAAATAAAGATGCCAGCAGCAGGGTAAACCGAGGTGGGACTGTAGGATTTTCCATGTGTGGGACCAAGAGGGAGGAGAAGGAGATCTGCCAGAGGCAGGAGATTGTGGAGGAGAGGAGATATACCATGCTTGAGAAGGTGCTGGACTTCTGTCAGGGCAGCCACGAAGGAGCCAGGACAGTGTGGCCCAGAGCAGCCAAGGGAGAATAGAGAATTTAGTAAGTGATAACTCAGGATTATCAACCATCAGAATGGATAAGATCAAAAACTCAAGAGACAGCACATGCTGGTGTGGATGTGAAACAAGGGTAACACTCCTTCATTGCTGGTGGGAGTGCAAATTTCTTCTTTTTTTTTTTATAGATTTATTTATTTATTATATGTATATACACTGTAGCTGTCTTCAGACACACCAGAAGAGGGGATTGAATCCCATTACAGATGGTTGTGAGCCACCATGTGGTTGCTGGGATTTGAACTCAGGACCTTTGGAACAGCAATCGGTGCTCTTGCCCTCTGAGCCATCTCTCCAGCCCAGGAGTGCAAATTTCTACAACCACTTTGGAAGTCCATTTGATGTTTTCTCAGAAAACTGGGAATAATTCTACCTCAAGATCCAGCTATACCACTCTTGGGTATATACCCAAAAGGTGCTCCACTATACCACAGGGACACTTTCTCTACTACATTATAACAGCTTTATTCATGTTAGCCAGAATCTGGAAGCAACCCAGATGTCCCTCAACTGAAGAATGGATACAGAAAATATGGTTCATTTACACAATGGTATGGCTATTCAGCTATTAAAACCCAAGACATCATAAATTTTGCAGGTAAATGGATGGAACTTGAGGGTATCATTCTGAGTGAGGTAACCCAGAGCCAGAAAGACATGCATAGTGTGTACTCACTTATAAGTTGACATTTGCCATAAAGCACAGGATAACCATGCTACAATCCACAGACCCAAAAAAACTGGGTGATAAGCAGGCCCCAAGGGAGAATGTGTGAATCTCACTCAGAAGGCAAAAACTAAATAGTCATCAGAGGTGAATGGAAAGAGGAAACTGGGTAGGAAAGGGGGTAAGGAGGGGAACAGGAATGGTGATTAGGGGTGGGGCAGGAGAGGGCTGAGAGTGAGAATGGAAATCTGCAGGATGGGGATCTCTGGGAATAGCTGGAGGCCTGGGATGGGGAAGGATATGGGGAGTATATGGAAGTGACCCTAGCTGAGAGTCCTACCAGTGCAGTATAGAGAGACTGAAATGGCCACCTCTGTTAGTCAGGGAGGAGGGAGGGGGGCATCAATCCACCCACAAACCTTCAACCCAAAATTTGTCTTGTCGACAATATGCGTAGGGATAAAGATGGAGCAGAGACTGAGGGAACAGCCAACCAATGGCTGCCCCAACCCGAGACCCATCCCATGTGAGAGCCAACCCCTCACATGATTAATGACACCCTGCTATGCTTGCAGGCAGAACCTGCCACAGCTGTCTCCTGGGAGGCTCCTTCCAGCAGCAGATGGAAGCAGATTCATAGATCTACAGCCAAATATCAGGTAGAACTTGGGGTCTTGTGGAAGAGTGGGTGATAGAATTGAGCAAGCTGAAGGGGTCAAAGACACCACAAGAAGACCTACAGAGCCAGCTCACCTGGGCCCATGGGGCCTCACAGAGACTGAACCACCAATCAGTGAGCATGCAGGGGGTTAGACCTAGGCTTCCTACACATTTGTAGCAAGTGTGCGGCTTGGTTTTCATGTGGGTCCCCTAACAATTGGAATCGGGCTGTCTCAGTCTCTGTTGCCTACCATTGGATCCCCTTCCACTAACTGGACTTCCTGGCTGGGCCTCAGTGGGAGAGGATGTGCTTAGTCTTGCTGTGACTAGATGCCCAAGGGGGCCTCCCCTGAGGAGATGGGGAGGAGGCAATGGAGGAGGAGGGATTTGCAAGAGACTGGGAAGAGAGGAGGGAAGGGGGCTGTGATCATGATATGAAGTGAATAAAAATAAATAAATTATTATAACTTTCCCCAAAAGGTGTATTTACTCTTTTATTTTATAATACAAAGATGATCTTTACACAACACGCAATAACATTATGCCTATAAACTTTTGTCTTAGCCAGTGTTCTATTGCTTTGAAGAGACACCAGGACTTTGGCAGCTCTATTTAAAAGAAGCATTTACTGGGGCTCGCTTACAGGCTCAGACGTTTAGTCCATTATCAGCATGGTGGTACACAGGCATGGTGCTGGAGAGGGAGTTGAGAGTTCTACATCCAAATCCACAGGCCTGGCTTGAGCATTGAAACCTGAAACCCCAACCCCAATGGCATACTTCCTCCAACAAGGCCACTTCTACTCCAATAAAACCACACCTGCTAATCCTTTCAAACAGTGCCACTCCCTGTGAACATATGGAGGCCATTTTCATTCAAAGTCTGAGTTCCAGCCTCATGGTTTTTGTTGATAAAGTTTTATTTGAACACACAGTTATTTCTGGGTCTTTTGCCTGTGAGTGCTTTCAATGGCAGAGCTGAGTAGTGCAAGCAGACACTTCAATGCAGAGGTAGTATTGGGTTTCTTTTCCCTGACCCCTCCATCCCCCAGGATCCATACTTCCCACTTATATAGCTTATCAGCTATCCTTGGATTATTTTGAGGCAAATAATCAATGTTAAGTTTCTTATTTTTTTAAAAGATTTATTTATTTTATGTATGTGAGTACAGTGAGCCTTCATGTGGTTGCTGGGAATTGAATTTTTTTTGGACCCCTGCTCACTTTCGCTCCGGCCCAAAGATTTACATATTATTATAAGTAAGAACAGTGTAGCTGACTTCAGTTGCACCAGAAGAGGGCATCAGATCTCATTACGGATGGTTGGGAGTCACCATGTGGTTACTGGGATTTGAACCCAGGACCTTCGGAAGAGCAGTCAGTGGTGCTCTTACCCGCTGAGCCATCCCAACAGCCCCAATGCTAAGTTTCAAACCTGGACAAGCAGCCGAGGTGCCTAATTAGTATTTCAAAGCATACCTGGACTCTGGGTTCTCCAAGCATCCCTCAGTCTCACCTGTTACTGAGTATGACTGGCATATCTGGCCCTCTACCCTGAACTCTCCAGGCCAGCGACCCTTCCCCCAGAGGCTCTTTCCTAGATAACTCCTACGCTCTTTTGTTCTTTGGCTCCTTTTGTACTCTGGCTTCCTGACTGCTACATTTCACTTTCCTCTCTCCTCTCCCCTCCCTCTCTCCCCTCGTGGTTCAGGGTCAGGACCACACAGGACTCTCCTAGATACGTCTGTTCTGGCTATGCTCTCCCACATATCTATAGCAAACTTTCTCCTCCACTGTGGGGCAAGCGGAACCATGTCACCAGACAGAAAAACTGGTAAGGTTGAGCAGATTAAGGAACCCCAGCCATTCTCAAAATCGAGAACAGTAGGTGTTTGAATCTTCTCCCTACTGGATTCTTGTCCTGGAACACATAATCACGATACTCCACTAAAAAGACCATGTCAACTGGTCATTTAGCATTGAATCCAGAGTTCTTCATGCTAATGAGGTAGGCCCTGCGAGTTTAACCAATAAGCTTCCCTTCCTGGGCATTCCTTTCTGCAAAAAGTAGTTAATCTCTGGTTCACCCTGAGTAAGTTGTATGCATCCTTTTCTGTCATCAATAAATAGTTTGGACAAGCAAGGACTGTCTCTCTCATCAAGGACCACCACTGGGGGAGCTCTTCATCCTATAGAGCGGTTCCTAAATCTCCCGCAGAAGGGCTCTCTGCACATCTGGCCCTCAGTAAGCCAGATTCCCAGACCCCAGGCTTGTCTCAGGTCCATGGCCCCCATTCTCAACTATTCGAGGTTCCCAGCGGCCTCTGTCCCAGCCCTTGGTGTTTCTCATGTGGGGAAACATGAACTGGGAGCCCTATCTTAGGCTGCATTTTGTCTCCCCTGAGTGGTATGTCAGTGTCCCATGAGCTCCGCACCCCAATGGGGAGAAAGGAATGTAGCCTAGCACCCCTGCATTTTGCCTCCCCAAGAGGTGTCTCCCCGGCAGCACAGCAAAACGCAGAACCACACTCCACCATACCTGGGAGCAGTCGCAGAACCATACTCCACTATACCTGGGAGCAGTCATGCCCTTCCTCTTCCTTTTTTATTTCTGTTTTTCATTCACTCATCAACATATATCTATATCTATCTATATCTATATCTGTTTGTCTATCTATATCTATATCTACCTATATCTATCTATCTATCTATCTATCTATCTATCTATCTATCTATCTATCTATCTCCTAATGCCATTGACATTCTTAAAAAGAAAATTAGTACAAACCCTTTAATATTATCAAATAATTGTTAGGTCCAAAGTGGGCTCCCCAAAATGGTGGTGCTGAAAGACTGGGAGATTTAGAAATTTGGGAAAAAGCATGTTAATGAAAAGGGAAATGTATTAGTAGAAATGTAACAAGCCAAAAATGTGGAGTAGCCAGTTCCAGGAACTTGGCTAACTCAGAGCCTCAGGGCTCTGGTTCCTGAAACCTGACCCTCCTGACTGATCCACAATGAGGGCAGAACTAGGAATGAAGGTCTACTGGTTTACGAGGCTCTCCACCCTGCTGACTGATAGATGAAGATTACATTCCTAGAAGGAATATGTTCCCCTCCCTAACTGAATACCTTGGGTTGGGTCCCTCTGAAATTTTCCACTGTTTTTTGTTATGTTTCCTTGGTAACCCCCTCACTCCCCATAGTTTGTGGTTTTTCCCTTTAAATACCCCTTACTCCTTGTAGTCTGGGTCGTACTCCTCTGGCCTGCAAGGCTATGAGATCGACCCTGGTACTGGCCTATCCCAAATAAAAAAAACACGTGCACTTGCAGCAAGATCGGTCTTTCATGAGTTATTCGGAGGTCGTGTCATCCCGAGACTTGAGTGAGGGTCTCCCGAGCTCCGGGGTCTTTCATTGTCACTGACAATGTCTTAGGTAATGGTCAGGCTCAGGTCAGGCTGGACTGTGACCTGGAAAACAGGCTTGCTATTGAGTAAGCAAAAACCTAAATTCAGCATTTCTCAGAGATCCTACCAAGAGAGGTTCCCAAAGGCAGGCAATAGGGTTAGAGACAACCCCTGCTCCCATTGTTAGAAGTCCCACAAGAATACCAAGCTATATAACTATAACATACAGAGGGCCTAGGTCAGACCCATGCAGGCTCCCTGGTTGGCAGTTCAGTCTCTGTGAGCCCCTGTGGGCCCAGGATGGTTGGGTTTTCTTGTGGTGTCCTTGACCACTCTGGCTCCTGCAATTCTTTGCCTCCATCTTCTGCAGGATTCCTCAAGCTCTGATTAATGTATGGAGGGTTTTTTTTGTTTGTTTGTTTGTTTTGTTTTTTTGTTTTTTGTTTTTTTTTTTGAGACAGGGTTTCTCTGTGTAGCCCTGGCTGTCCTGGAACTCACTCTGTAGACCAGGCCAGCCTTGAACTCAGAAATCCACCTGCCTCTGCCTCCCAAGTGCTGGGATTAAAGGCGTGTGTCACCACTGCCCAGCTGTATGGAGTTTTTAAAATATGTTTTAGTAACTGTGATTCTTGACATGGTCCTGGATACTTAAAAAATCATGATGTGTGTGTGTGTGTGTTATGTGCCAACGTACATGCCATCTTCCTGCCCACCTACTTGTCTTTTAATCTGTAGGTTTCTTTTCATCATTTTCTTTCTCCCTTTGAGACCCTTCTCCTAACCACATGGGAGCCAGTCTTCTACCAGCCTTCAGATGAAGATGTAGAACTCTCAGCTCTTCCTGAACCATGCCTGCCTGGACACTGCCACGCTCCCACCTTGGTAATACTGGACTGAACCTCTGAACTTGTAAGCCAGCCCCAACTAAATGCTGTCCTTATAAGAGTTACCTTTAGAGCTGGGCGGTGGTGGCACATGACTTTAATCCCAGCACTTGGGAGGCAGAGGCAGGCGGATTTCTGAGTTCAAGGCCAGCCTGGTCTACAGAGTGAGTTCCAGGGCTACACAGAGAAACCCTGTCTCGAAAAAACAAAACAAACAAACAAAGAGTTACCTTGGTCACGCTGTCTCTTCACAGCAATAGAACAGTGACTAAGACAGGTAGGAACTCTTTTCAAGCCCCTTTTTTAAGAGGAAAATGGCCCCATCTATAAGGATACTTATAGATATTTCATTTGCTCATATAACTTCTCATCTTCAGAAGAGTCTAAAAGAGAGTTATTTCCTCTACTTCATTTGCTCACAGAATTTCTCATTGTTAGAAGATTTAAGATGTGTTTACTTGTTTGTCTTTGTGCTAAGCAAAGAGTCAATACTGCAGAAGTATAAGTTTCATGAGGGCAAAACATTTTCATATTGTTCTCTAATGGGTTGGGCAATGCTTAGCATGTCTGTTGAATACGTGATACTTGTTGAATACACAAATGATCTCACGCTGATCTCTCTCTTACCTTAATTTATTTCTATCTTATTTCAGTACCTAGTTCTAGTCTTTGGTTGTTGGTGCTCATGACTCTTCTTTAACAAAATTCTAGGCTATTAGAGATAAGGGGACAGATGCCCCGACGCACAGGGTGTTCAACAGGGTCCTAGGGCAGAGGAGAGGGAAACCGAAAGAGACAAGAGACATGAAGAATGAGAGTAAGACAGTTGTCTAATCAAGATCCAAAAACTTTACTTCAGGGATGGCAATATAAACCCTAGCAGGAGAAAGCTTCAAGGGAGGGGGGAGATCCTGGGGCCAGGGAGGGGGCGAAGAGCCTGCAGCAAGGGAGGGCTGGTGACAATCTTCAGTTCCTGGAACCAAGGGTCACATTGTCCTCCACACCCACAAAATCCCTTAGACTACACGTTCTCTCAGGGCTGTAAGTATAAGGTAGTAATTTTTCACTAGGCCATAGTGAAGGCCATGGCTCCTGGCAGACAGCTAAGTCTCCTTCCCCACGAGGGCTAGTGCAGGCCCAGGAGCACAGTGGCTGCTCTGTGAGTACTCTGAATTTTAGTGTTGCCACTCAGATAATTCTTAAAAATGAGGTTGAAGTCACACACAGTTCACCCTTTGTGTGCTGTAATCTTAAATCCAGAGAAGATAGCAGGTCACTGAAGAAGGAAGGTACAAAGTGGGCCAGGTCTAGTTATTCTTAAACATTGATGGACAAGGTCCTTTTTGAAAATTTTACTAGGGGCTCCATATTATAATTTTTTAAAATGTGTGTTGGGTGTTTTGCCAGCATGTGTGTATGTGCACCATGTGTATGCAGTGTCTGTAGAGTCCAGAAGAGAAATCTGGAGTTATAAATGACTGTGAGTTAGCACATGGGTCTAGAGAATCGAACTTATGTTCTCTGTGAGAGCAGTAAGAAGTGCTCTGAACCCTGAACCACATCCCCAGCCCCAGGCACCGGATTTTAAATGCAGCACAGTGTCAGTGTGACTACGCATTCCTCTAACCACTGTGTAAACCATGTCCTGCTGGCACACAGGGACTGTGTACCCTGCACAACATCTGGTCACTAAAGATTCTCATGTTTATTGGATTTGATTAGTTCACCATGTCCATAAATTAAAATAAACATAAGTTCAAAGTGGGTTTCTTAAGTAACTACCAAGAGATCCATTTTTTTCAAGCAAATTAAAAGGTCATTATCAAGTGTCCTATCTTAGATAATTTATATCTCTTGGCTTTATTGTATCCTCTTGGAAATTGAAGATACTATTTCTTCCTCCTCCTCTTGGTTCCTTTTTTTTTTCTTGACCTAGAAAACTTTGATTCTTTTGCTCTTTCTGTCTGCTTAATGCAGCTAAGTTTTACACAACTCCTACATTTAATGGCTTCATTTCATACGGGCCCTTATCAAGCTGGGACATCTATGCATGGCTTCTGGGATTGATAGCACACTGACCCTGGAAAACTGGTTTTAATTACTAGCTCTGAAATGCCCAAAGGACCCTCGACCTCACCACAGCAAGGCTGAACCACCTCTTGATTTTCTAAGTAGGATGGAGGAGGCCATATCTGACCAATTAAAGCAAACAGAGGGGTGTGCAATACCCCACCCATTGGGAGAGTGTCCTGGTTGCTTGGGATGATACTCCCAGCCGTTAGCATGAGCACAGAGTATACAGAAGGCGTCCAATAAATCGCCATCATTGGCTAATGAAGGCTGCCAGTGAAGCAGATTTATTTTGCTTTCTTTTTAAGACATGCATGGGCTTTCAGGTGCTTGTAGAGAAGAGAAGGTTGGATTCCTTCTACATGGTGTTACAGGGGAATATCCGCTGCCTGATGCGAGTGCTGGGAGCCACATTCTGGTTGTCTGCAAGAGCAGCAAGTGTTCTTAACCGCTGAGCCATCTCTCCAGCACCAGATTTGTGTATCTGAAGGTTTCCTCCACAGCTCTGATATAGCAGGAAGTCCCTAGAACTTCTCAGTCCATCTCAGAAAACAGATCCACACCCTTCTCATGAGATCCTCTAGAGGTTGCAATGAGAGAGTGCATGTTTTACAAATTCCTAGGGCTGCCTGGGGTTTATAAGTGCAGGAGGCAATGACTTAGCCCTTTTGAGAGTGAGTGAACGTTGTCTCTGATCCACATTCAAGCTTTAGTGGAGTTCTGTGTCCCAACAAAAATGTTGGGGGAGCTGATGCCTCAGGCACTCGACATCTAAAGGTGCCTGTGGTGGTTTGAAGAAAAATGGGCCCTATAGGGCCATAGGGAGTAGCAGTATTAGGAGGTGTGGTCTTGTTGGAATGGATGTGGTCTTGTGGGCAGAAGTGCATAACATAACTAACATAACTAAGGGGTAGGCTTTGAGGTCCCATACGTTCAAACCAATTCTTTCTCCTGCTGCCTGTGGATCCAGATGTTAACTTCTCAGGTCCCTCTTCAGTACCATGTCTGCCTACATGCCACCATGCTTCCTGCCATGATGATAATGGACTAACCCTCTGAAACTGTATATCAATCTCAATTAAATGCTTTCCTTTATAAGATTTGCCCTGATCAGGACTGGAAAGATGGCTCAGTGGTTAAGAACACTGACTGCTCTTCTGAAGGTACTGAGTTCAAATCCCAGATGGTAGCTTACAACTATCTGTTATGGGATCTGATGCTCTCTTCTGGTGTGTCTGAAGACAGCTACAGTGTATTTACATATAATAATAAGTAAATCTTTGGGCCTGAGCGAGCAGGACCAGAGCAAGCAGAGGTCCTGAGTTCAATTCCCAGGAAAGACATGAAGGCTCATAACCATCTGTACAGCTACAGTGTACTTATATACATAAAATAAATAAATCTTTAAAAAAAGATTTGCCCTGGTCCTGGTGTCTCTTCATGGCAATAAAACCTAAACAAAGACAGTGTCAAAATATTGTGGGTTCCTCAGATCCATAGATGCAGATCTTGTGAGCATATGGCAGGCTCTATTTTAAGACTTAGGGCCAGAGCTAGGCCTTGGGAGACCATTAATCCAGGGTAGAGCTCCAAACCTTTGTCTTGTGTTTAACTTAGAAGATATCGTGATGTCCACCATAATATATATAACTCCAGTGTTCTGGAAACCCTTGCTTGTCTGTTGTTACTGGCCTTGCACTTAGTTTGTGTCTTAGTCTCCACATAACATGTGCACCTAACTGTTCCACTACTTTATAGAATCCTGACGAATACACCGTGACAGAGAATATGCATTAGAGAACACAAGGGTCCCAATAGCCCCTTCACGGCCCAATGGCCCCATTTCCTTCTAGTCCTCATTTCCTATAGCTTCTCTCCTGTTCCAATAGTGCCACAAGCTGCTAACCAAGCCTTTAACCTGTGGTCTTGGGGCACACACACATTTTGTTCTAATTTGCTTTCTGATACAACTCAAAGCAACTTGTAGGAGGAAAGGAATTAGTTGGTTTACATTTCCAGGTCATAACCCATCACTGAGGAAAGTCAGGACAAGCATTATAGGCAGGAACCTAGAGGCAGGATCCAAGGAGGAATTCCATTTGCTGGCTTGCTCTCTAGCTTATGTGCATCTCCCTTTGTCATACAGCCCAGGGCCACCTGCCCTAGGGTAGTTGCTGCCCTCAATGGTCTGGATGCTCCTGTATCGATTAAGAATCAAGACAATCTTCTCAGACATGTCAATATCTAGGAAATTCCTAGGTGACTAGGAAATCTAGGAAAGTTCTTCTTAGGTGACTGCAAGCTCTTTCAAGTTAACAATTAAAGCTAACTAGAACAAGTTTCAAACATCCCCTGTCTTAGGCAGTGTTCTACTGCTGGAAGACACACCATGATCACAAGAACTCTTAGAAAACATTTAGCCAGGCTGGTGAGATGGCTCAGCAGGTAAGAGCACCAACTACTCTTCAGAAGGTCAAGAGTTCAAATCCCAGCAACCACATGGTGGCTCACAACCACCCGTAATGAAATCTGACGCCCCCTTCTGTTGTGTCTGAAGACAGCTACAGTGTACTCATTTATAATAATAAATAAATTAAAAAGAAAAGAAAAGAAAACATTTAGCCAGGCAGTGGTGGTGCTTGCCTTTAATCCCAGCACTTGGGAGGCAGAGGCAGGTGGATTTCTGAGTTCGAGGCCAGTCTGGTCTACAGAGTGAGTTCCAGGACAGCCAGGGCTACACAGAGAAACCCTGTCTCAAAAAAAACAAAAAACAAAAAGACCAAAAAGAAAACACTTAATCTTTCAGAGGTTTAATTCATTATCTTCATGGTGGGAAGCACGGCAGCATGCAGGTAGACATAGTGTTGAAGAAGCTGAGAACTCTATATCTTTTTGATTGTTTGTTTTGTTTTTGTTTGTTTTTTGAGACAGGGTTTCTCTGTGTAGCCCTGGCTGTCCTGGAACTCACTCTGTAGACCAGGCTTACCTTGAACTCAGAAATCCGCCTGCCTCTGCCTCCCAAGTGTTGGGATTAAAGGCGTGCACCACCACCACCCGGCGAGAACGAGAACTCTACATCTTGACCCAAAGGCAGTCAAAAGGGATTGTTAGCCACAATGGGTGTATCTAGAGCATATGAGACCTTAAAGCCTACCCTTACAGTGACTCACATCTTTCAAAAAGGTCACACCTCCTAATAGTGCCAGTCCTTGTGGGCATTTGGTGGCCGTTTTCTTTCCACTCCCATCCCTGAGACTCTCAGTGGGCTAACACACCACATAGCCCTTCTCATACTCAGCTCTCAACACAGATCAGCAGGAGGGTTCTACTCAGTCTCCCAGACCAAGGCTCTCATCTCAATCAATATGCCCATTGCAATAAAGGTGGGGTAAAGAGATCATGGCAAGCCACAGGCTTGTAAAGCTTCTATCAGAATGATACACGACACCTCCACTCAGATTTTACCGGTCAAGTCATATGCAACTCTAAGTTTAAAGGGAGCAGAAGAGGTTGGGGATGTAACTCAGAGAATACTTTTGCTTAGCATTCATGAAGTACTAGGTTTGTTTCCAACACCACAAAAAAAGGAGGTGAGGAACTGGAATATACCCTATGGTGTACTGGAAAGTGAAATGGCAATATTTGTTATATGGTAGCAATTATGACCACACCTCTTGTGGTAGGCAACAACCATCCACAAATTCTCTGTACTAACTCCTGGACTGTATTATATGGCAAAGGGAAGCAGAGATTTCTGTGGAATTAGATGATAGTAAATAGGGAGGTAGCCTTATCCATTAAGATAAGTGTGGTCACACAAAACAGAAGAGGGTGGTAATGAGAAGAGCCTACAGGCTGGCTTCAAAGCTGGAGGAGGGGGCTGCTATGATTTGGGTATGGATTCAAAGTAGAAATAACTGATTATTTTTATAGAAAAGATTAGATTTGTGATTTTTTATAGGATTACATTTTAAGACAAATAATAAACTAATTGATCTTTTTTTTAACCAGTAAGAGAATTGGCTGAGAAAAAAATACCTTGCTTGCTTACATTTTGTTAATGTAATGAAAGACAGGGAGACTTAGAAATTTGGGAAAAGCATGTTAATGAAAAAGGAAATGTATTAATAGAAATGTAACTAGCCAAAAAACGTGGAGTAGCCAGTTCCAGGAACTCTGCCCTCAGGGCCCTGGTTCCTGAAATCTGTCCCTCCTGACTGATCCACAATGAGGGCAGAACTAGGAATGAAGGTCTACTGGTTTACAAGGCCCTCCACCCTGCTGAGGCTCTCCACCCTGACGACCGATAGATAAAGATTACATTCCTAGAAGGAATATGTTCCCCTCCCTAACTGAATACCTTGGGTTGGGTCCCTCTAAAATTTTCCACTGTTTTTATCTTATGTTTCCTTGGTAACCCTCTCTCCCCCACCCCCTTATGTGATTTTTCCCTTTAAATACCCCTTACTTCTTGTGTTCGAGGTCAAACTCCTCTGGCCAGCATGGTCACGAGATCGAGCCCGGTACTGGCCTATCCCAAATAAACCTCATGTGATTGCAGCAAGTTTGGTCTCTCGTGAGTTATTGGGTGGTCGCATCATCCCGAGACTTGAGTAAGGATCTCCCCAGTTCGGGGGTCTTTCAGTATAACAATTTACTTAAACATGAATGCATGTGGGTTCTTAGGAATAAATTGTCTTTCACTTGTATTACCTTAAACATTTAATCATGTGAAGGTTTTAGGATACATGATGTTTTTATACTCAATGTATTCGTTAACTTAAAGAAAAATAGATGTAGCCACATTGTAATATTTTGTACTTCTTGAGAGGTTTTGATGGGGCATATAAGCTATGGGAGAAAAAAAATTAAGTTTGTTAGAACCTTGTTTTGTAAAACCCCGACCCTCTGTCAGTGGGACTTACTTTGAGATGTCCCCCATTCTCCCTAGTGAGACACCGAAAGGCAGATCGATGCAAAAGCAAGAGGTTTATTTTACAGCATGTCAGGGTCGACCTTCAATTAGTCCCTCTAGGCAAGTGACTAGAAGGTGACCCCCCATGGCTATTACAAGCAGTTTTTATACTTTTCAGGGGCACAGGTTACATCAGCAAGGTTACAGTTCAAACTTATTGACTAAGCATATTGACCTTTAAATCTCTTGGCTAGTAAGCATGACATGCATTTGAACTCTACCTGGAACTTTCCAGAGGATCAGGTGACTATCAGTCAGTACATTCGAGAATTTTTTACTCAAGAATGCTCCTGTGGGTGGAAAAATGGAAATTTGCCTAGACTTGAGGTGGGTGGGCATAAAGCTATTACTAGGGACTTTCTGAAAAAAGATTCTAAAAACCTGGAAAATTTAGAAGAAATTAATAGAGTTCTAGACACAAATGATCTAACCAATTTAAATCTAGAGGCTATGATCAACATAGACAGATTCACAATTGAGGTGAAGGCCGTAATAAAGATCTGCCATCAAGACCTGGGGTAGGCAGTTTATACAAAAGATTTGAAGAGCAGTTAACATCAATGCTCCTGAAATTGTTCCATGAAGTAGAAGAGAAAAAAAAAAAAAAAACACTACAGAACTCATTCCATGAAGCCAGCACTATCCTGACTCCAAAATCAAGTAAGATATTGTTAGCTATAACAGAAAGGCAGAGATGAGCTGCTTTCATGTGCTATGTGCTAGTTCCAAAATGGCAGTACTGGTGACAGTGCCCTACACAGTAGGACACTGACTGGGTAAGCAGGTGCCTAAATGTGGGATTTTGTTTACCAGGAACCTCACTTAATTCCACCCTCAGAGGCTGGCAAATACATCTAATACCAGCTCAGTCTGAACAGCCTGTATTATTAATTATCTCTTTCATTTCTTCTGATGAAGGTGTGAGATGAGAGCTTACTCAAGCTGTGCTAATACACAACTTGGGCTGAGCCCAGAGCATTTCTTTGTCTCTTCTAACTATCCCTAAGCCTATGTCTGAAAACTTCTAGCCTCAGTACAATCTAGTCTTCCAAGCTGATTGATTCAATCTGGCTTCTGCCTGAATTGCTCATCTTGGTTTCAAACTAACTTTGGAAATACATTCTGATCTTACAGCTCCTTCTCAGTCCCTGGCTCTTTCTGTCTTCACCTGTCTCTAGCTTGTTCTCTGCAACCTGTCTCTGTAAAACTGCCACAGGCACGTACCTACCTTCACTCTCTTGCAGCTCTTTAGTAGCCTCTTTTTCCTGTGCTGTTCTCCTGTCTCTGACTCATTCTGTCAAGTTTTTCTCTGAGTTGGCACTTTGTCTGCCCCTCAATTAGACATCACTTTCAAACAGGGCTGCTTCTTTCCACAAGTGAACTAAGTAAGAGACTAGATCTTTTGGGTTCAGACTCCATCTTGGAGAACCTAACATAAGGTTGAACCCAAAACAACAAACAGCCCTTTACCTAGCACCAGTTTACAGGTTACCCTCAACAATAATACCTTCTACTAACACCAGTTTCCCCAACAAATCTACACCCCCAGGTTACAAGCCTGCCTCTGACACTTCACTTCCTAACCACCACTAATCAGAAGGAAAACAGAAGTTAAGTTTATGGTTTGGCTCCCAGCACCAGCCAATTATTTTAAAGGCCATAATGGCCCCTGAGGCAGATGTGTACTAAGCTAGATAACACCCTTCCTGCTTCTATAAATGCTTGCCAGAAACTGGGCTTTGGGCACCCTCCCATTCTTCTGCATCAGAGAAGATGGTGTAGCCCAAGCTCAAGCTTGAATAAAGAAACCCTAATGCTATTGTGCTGTAATCTTAGCTCAACCAAGAGAACACAGATTGACAATAGATCCTTGCAATAACATGAGGTTTATTGATCCAACATGTGTGGCCAATGCACGTGGGGTTGCTCAGCCATGTAGGGTGAGACAACCCTGAATTCAGAAAGCACACATCTTTTATACTTCACAGAGGGCAGATTTCTGCAACAGGGCTAGCTGGCTTATTCTGGTTGGTGGAACACAGGACAAAGGATCTCATCAGGCGTTGATTGGCTTGCTCAGGGGGCTGTTCTTGGCTTAGTCAGCCAACTTCCCTATCCAGCTCTGTAACTGGCCCTGGGAAGTCCCTGGGAAGGGGCTGAGTTACTAGGTGGTAGGGGGATTGTTGGCAGCAAGGTCAGGGTGACAGTTTGTGGTCTTTTTGGAAATTCACCACAGGGAGGGGTTGGGGGATTCTTCTGAGAATTGCTAATCTTGTTGGCGACCACCAGTTATTTTTGTTTTGGCTGGTCTTAGCCTGGTCATTCTGACTTAACATCCTGACCATCATAACTTTGTTTTCACAATTTTGAAACTCTGTTTCTACATTCCCATCTCTATGACTTTGTTTCCCAGAGCTTTTCTCCTCTCCATCTCTCTCCCGTCTCTCTCCCATCTCTCTCCCGTGTCTCTCTCCCATC
>NW_022196913.1:74917962-74945276 GCF_008632895.1 Mastomys coucha | reverse complement strand
AACTTACTCTGTAGACCAGGCTGACCTTGAACTCAGAAATCCGCCTGCCTCTGCCTCCCAAGTGCTGGCATTAAAGGCGTAAGCCACCACTGCCCGGCTCCCAGAGCTTTATTCTTACATTCCCAGGCAGTTAGGTTTTAGCTTTATTACTTCAATTGCATTGGAATAGGCTCCTTAGTGGTCTCTTTTGGGGTTCAAGAATGATTCCTGGCACAACAGAACCTTACCTTCATTGTAAGGGACTAATAGTGTGTACTAAGGAGGAATCTGTTTTTTCCAGCCAAATCATACTGTAATCTAAGGTGTGTCTCATATAGACCTAGAAGGTCTTTGGATGTGATCTCATGCCAGAATCGTTGCTGGATTAAAATTCTCCTACATTGTATCAGTCCAAAGACCTCTCAGACTGTTTACTATCATATAAAATCTGCTTTCTTTCTTTTTTTTTTTTTTTTTTTTGCCATTTTGCTTCCCCTCCCTCAGAGATAGTGTGAAGGCTAAAGTTGTGTTCTAAGTTTAAATTGCAGGGTTTAAGAGATCTATCAAACAAATATGCTTCTAACCTGTAAGCCTCACTTGCCTGAGGTCGGATAACTTCTGGAATGCTGGGGGCTGTTGCTTATGTAAAATAGTAAGCCACACTGTTTCCTCTTCTGGAAATAGCCTTGGTTGCCCCAATTTGACCAGATGAACTTGATCACACTTAGGTGGAGGTAGGCTAGAAGTACCTAAGGAAACACAACAGGATGTAAGCATGCCCCTGATTGGAGGAAGAATACATCAGGATGTAAGCATGCCCCTGATTGGAGGAAGAATACATCAGGATGTAAGCATGCCCCTGAGTGGAGGAAGGTGATAAGTACTGACCTTTTAGGGTTTGCCTTTATAAGCCTCGGACTAAGTTGTAATTTGGTGCCATATTCTGGGATTCCTAGGTATGTACCTGGACAATGTCCACTGAACTGGCCAATATTTAATAAAGCTTGTTTTAAATTTGGCTCAAAACCTGCAGTAGCCGTCCTATTCTCACCGGGTGGGATTAGCCATAGCCCTGGTACTTTGATCCTGTGAACCTTTCTTTGTAACCATGGGGTGGTCCAGTTCAGTGGTTTCACACCTTCAGTTATTCTCCATATATTGTGATGTCACATGCCTCACTGCTCAACCAGGGTTCCTAAAACCCTACATATATATATAAAGTAGGCTTACTCAGTTGACTTAAGTAACACCTGTGGACCTAGCTGATGTCACTAAAGTAAGATAAACATCCCAAGGCACAAAAAGTCTTCTTTTACCGGCTTTCCAAAAATATCCCTGTTGTTCCTGCTCAGGAGTTATTTATTTATTTATTTATTTATTTTATTAAGAACCCAACACAAATACCCAGTATGACTTGCTCAGATTTGTTAAGCAGATCATTGAGCCTGTGGCACTGGAGTGGGATCACTTCGCTAGTTTGTTCCACAGCATGGGTTCTAAAATTACACCTGTTAAGCTCTAGAATTGGCCTTTTTGCTCTTTGCCAAAACCAAGCATGTATTATACGGAGGTAGCTGTAATGAAAATGCTTATTCATGTGGTTTGGGCAATCCTTTGACAAAAAAATGTCAGGTCCCCCAAGATATGCCTTTTCTCAAGGTTGGGCATTTAGAAAAAAAGCCCTCAGAGGCTTAAACAAAGTTCCTACTTGCTAAAAAGAATCGTCCTCCCTATCTCTGGCAAAAGGGAGGTGTAGCTCTTTCATTAACATACTGCTGTGGTGCCTTTTAGTTTGTTGAGGTCATTGCCAGCCTTTCTAGGCTCTCCCAAGTCTAGCTCATAGGTTGCCTTCTTTGCTTCTCTCTGCTTTCCCTGTAGACATCCTTGGCACTTTGGAGTACAACTTTTCCCTTTTCACTTACGCAGAGGCTAATTTGTTTTCTTTAGTGCCTCCATTTTTTCATTCAATGTAGTGCATTTATACAGTATATTATTTCCCCCACGTGTGAAATATATATGAATATCTTAATAAGTTCACAACACTGGGCAAGATTAATATTTGTAATTTACTGAAGAAACCTTTCTAGGTAGTCAGGACTCATTTTTAAGGTCCAGCGTAGAAGAAAAGCATACTGTAATTGGCATAGGTTTCAGCAGTGACCAGCTGGATGCGCGTTTGCACACTTTTGGATTCCTTAGGCCACCGTCGCCGGGTCCTCTATTGACTTCTGCGCATGCGTGCTGCTGGAAGGCTCTCCATTTCTCCGAGAACCGGGAAGGACGTTGGTGTTGAGGTAAGAATGGTGAAACGAGAGATAGAGGAGATTCTGGGGCTTGACATCTACGGCTTTCGGCTTCTCGTGGAGCGGCGAACTAGGATGTGTTGCACGTCCTAGGCCCGTGGAGCCGCGGGCCTACCTTCCTCTTGGCCGCGCTTGTCCCTACCGCGTCCTCAGGAGGCTGCGGGCCTGCCGGGCCTGAGGGCTCGGACCGCCCCGCCATCTACCCGCGTGCGCTGTCAGGGCCTCGGAGGAGGTCTGCGGAGCCTCAGGGCCTCGTTGGTGGCTGGCCCGGCCCGGCCCGTTTCCCCTTGTATTTTGCCGTCGCCAGGGTGACCTTGATTGGGTCGTTTGACCTGTGGGGCCTGGTGCTCCACCCGGATAAGGGGTGCGACCTTAGAGGGGACCCAGGCACCGAGGGTCCCCGACCTGTCGCGCCTGCTCCACCGGCCTTCGGGGAGCTTGCTGGGCCCCAGTCCCACAGTCTCTGATCTGAGTTCTCGCCGAAGGCTTTCCTTCGGGAGGGTAAATTCTAAAAGAGTCACATCTGCCTTTCTGTGGAGGACGGGGGACACTTCTGTCGTAGTTTTTGCTCATGGGTTGCTGGTTGTGCCAGTTACCGCCGTGTTGCGAGTAGTTGAACTGCATAGGAGAGGAGCGGGCAAAGATGAAGTTGCCTAAGTCATTGAAACCTTGCAGGAGGAGTCAGTCCGCGGTTGTAGATACTAAAATACGTTGTGGATGTAGAGTTCATTAAATCGCTTACCCTGTTCTGTTTTTATTTTTCCCCCTTTCTGTTTTACTTGCAAAGGATATTGGCTACCATGAGTTCCGGTTCGCTGTTGCCGAAACCACAGATGCGTGGTCTTCTGGCCAAGCGTCTGCGGGTTCATATTTCTGTAGCATTCATTGTGGCCCTGGGAGTTGCCGCTGCCTATAAGGTATGTGCTTGCTTGTTTGTGCTTTAGGTCACAAGCTGTTCCTTTAAAACATTTATTTTTTTTTAAAGATTTGTTTATTTATTATATGCAAGTACACTGTTGCTGTTTTCAGACAAACCAGAAGAGGGCATCAGATCTCATTACGGGTGGTTGTGAGCCACCATGTGGTTGCTGGGACTTGAACTCAGGACCTTTGGAAGAGAGGTCAGTGCTCTTAACCGCTGAGCCATCTCTCCAGCCCCTTATTTATTTATTTATTTATTTATTTATTTATTTTCATTTTTATTTTTTTGGTTTTTCGAGACAGAGTTTCTCTGTATAGCCCTGGCTGTCCTGGAACTCACTCTGTAAACCAGGCTGGCCTCAAACTCAGAAATCCGCCTGCCTCTGCCTCCCAAGTGCTGGGATTAAAGGAGTGTGCTACCACTGCCCGGCCAAAACATTTATTTTTTAAAACCTAGTTAAGAGCTTTTTAAAAAGAAACTCCATCTTCAAGATATTTCCCTCTCTTACCTTCCATAGGCTTCAACATAACAGGAATCCATGTAGTTAACTCTATCTTCAAATGAAGCTATGTTTGCTATATCAAAGAAACAGACTGAGTGGTTAAACACAGGAAATTGCTTCTTCACAGGGTTTTGTTTTTGAGCTAGGGTCTTACTATATAACAGACAAGCTCCTGTGAACTCATGGAGTTCATGTCATTTGCCTGCCTATACCCAGAATGCTGGGATCAAAAAGTGTATACCACCATACTCGCAGTTTTTAAGATCAGGTTAATGCCTTCTGATTTTTTTCTCTTTTGCCTTCTTCCTCACATGGCCTTCTGTAACTTGATGAATTTCCTCCTATAAAGTCATTTTGAGCTTTTAAAACGTTATGTCCAGGTATAATTTATTATGAGGTACTGTAAGGTAGGAGGAGATTGTGCATCTGGGGAGAAGATCCTGCCTTTAACAGAGCAGATATGCAGGGTATATAAAAAGCAGTTACTCATTTCACCAATTGTCGATCTGAGGAGGTGGTGAGACAGAGTCTCACTATACAGCTTTGGATGGCCTGAAACTTGTTATGTAGACTGTGAACAGAGACTGTGGTTCATTTCTCTACCTCTGTGCTGGGACTAAAGGTATATGCTACCACACCTGGCTCCTCTATAAACTTTAATGCTCTTACTATACCCTTTCCCCTTCTAATTCAGATTATATTGTTATTTAAGATCTTCTTAAAATATTTATTATTGTGCATGTTATGTTTTTGTAATAAAACCATGAGAAGGGCTAGTGAGATGGCTCAGCAGGTAAGAGCATAGACTGCTCTTCCAAAGGTCCTGAGTTCAAATCCCAGCAACCACATGATAGCTCACACCATCCGTAATGAGAGCTGACGCCCTCTTCTGGTGCGTCTGAAGACAGCTACAGTGTACTTATGTGTAATAATAAAGAAATCTTTGGGCTCAGAGCGAGCAGAGGTCCCCCAGTTCCCAACAACCACATGAAGGCTCATAACCATCTGTACAGCTACAGTGTACTCATATACATAAAAATAAAAATAAATCTTAAAAACCGTGAGAAAATTTGGGGCATGTATGTATGTACATTGGCCCCGTGCTTTCCTTGGTGCATGTGTGGAAGCCAGAGGAGAACTTGCAAGAGTTGATTTTCTTCACCATGTGAAGTTCCAAGGGACCTACCAAGCTTGGGGACAAGCACCTTTCTCCACTGAGCCATCTTGCTGGTCCTTAAAATCTAGACTTGAGAGTTTCCCATTTAAAATATAATATATGCTAATTTAGATGGGTATCCCTAGCTCAAGAAGAGTGAAAAATTGTCTTGAGTTAACCTTTTGTTTATTTGGGCCTTTTGTCCATTGAATGACCTGTTTACATTGTGAAGTAGATCACTCTTAGCCAAGTTTCCTCCAAAACCAGCCTCATAAAACTCCAGCTGTCTGAACATTTAGCCCTGTCACATAGATACTAACTTTAAAAAAAATATATGTATGTATATATATATATATATATATATGTATGTATATATAGTGTGGGGCTTCAGCAGACCTCAGAGAGTGGCACCGACGAACCTGTTTCCTCTTGTTCTCTTATTGGAAGAAATTGGGATTTGAATAGAAGGAACAGTAAATTTACTGGCATTTACTGTATTACTCCATTAGATAGCACAATTCTGTGTGTTTCTGTAGTACTTGCAATTGTACTATGTTATGTGCAGGATGAGTGAATTTGGGAAGATAAGTTAGGCAGTGTTTTTGTTTTTTTTTTTCTTCCGAGACAGGGTTTCTCTGTGTAACCCTGGCTGTCCTGGAACTCACTCTGTAGACCAGGCTGGCCTCGAATTCAGAAATCCACCTGCCTCTGCCTCCCAAGTGCTGGGATTAAAGGCCTGGGCCACCACCACACCACTGCCCAGCTAAGATTTATTTTATTTATTATATGTAAGTACACTGTAGCTGTCTTCAGACATCCCAGAAGAGAGCATCAGATCTCATTACAGATGGTTGTAAGCACCATGTGGTTGCTGGGATTTTAACTCAGAACCTTCAGAAGAGCAGTCAGTGCTCTTAACCACTGAGCCATCTCTCCAGCCTGGGAGCTTCTTATTTTATAGTCGCCACAAGACTCTTCCTTTCATAGTGTCACCTCTCCTTGTCTAGGAAATAAGAGGGTTCAGTAAAGACTGAGCACAAGTATGTTCTTATTTTGTTTTTATGTATCTGAAAAGTAAGTTCTGTAATGGGCTATATTACCTTTTAGTTTGGCGTGGCTGAGCCAAGAAAGAAGGCGTATGCAGATTTCTACAGAAATTATGATTCCATGAAAGATTTTGAAGAGATGAGGAAGGCTGGTATCTTTCAGAGTGCGAAGTGATTTCAGAATGCAAAGGTAATATAGTCACTTTAAGTTATGTCTAAGAAATGTTAATTAGTGAAGTGCAGATTATCTTAACTGTACAGTTATTACAAAACTGCTACTGTCTAGGAAAGAGCCCCATGCTCTTCTTACAGACCAACAATTGGTGCTTACTTTTTATGAATTGGACCACATTATTTGCCTTTCTTCTTCCCCTTTTTCTTATTTTATGCATGGAGTGCATGTCAGGGAAAAACTTTGGAATAGCCTTTCTTTCCACCCATTATACGGGTTCCAGGGAACAGACTTGGGTTGGCAGATGAAGGCAGTGAGTGCTTTGCCCATCGAGTTGTCTTATTGGCCCTTTGTCAGTTTGTGACTGGCTTCTTTTTTTGTTTGTTTGTTTGTTTGTTTTGTTTTTTTTGAGACAGGGTTTCTCTGTATGGCCCTGGCTGTTCTGGAACTCACTCTGTAGACCAAGCTGTCCTTGAACTCAGAAATCCACCTGCCTCTGCCTCCCAAGTGCTGGGATTAAAGGTGTGCCACCACCGCCCGCTGTGACTGGTTTATTTCAGGTAGTGTAGTGTTTTACATGTCAGTAATTCCTTTTTTAAGGCTGAAAATACTCCATTGTGTGTTGTTTCTGGGAATTGAACCTGGAGTATTGTGCATACTTGGCAAGCATTCTACAATTGACTACATCTTATTCTATATACATGCATACATATACACATACACATATACATGTATATGTATTTTTTTTTTTTTTTTTTTTTTTTTTTTTTTTTTTTTTTTTTTTTTTTTTTTTTTTTTTTTTTTTTTTTTTTTTTTTTTTTTTTTTTTTTGGTTTTTCGAGACAGGGTTTCTCTGTGTTGCCCTGGCTGTCCTGGAACTCACTCTGTAGACCAGGCTGGCCTCGAACTCAGAAATCCGGCTGCCTCTGCCTCCCAAGTGCTGGGATTAAAGGCGTGCGCCACCACCGCCCGGCTGTATTTTTTAATCTTTATTTTTTTATTCCTTCTCTTATATTGGATATTTTTTTTATTTACATTTCAAATGTTATCCCCTTCTAGGTCTCCCAGAAATCCCCTCTCCCATTCCCCCCTCCCCCTGCCTCTTTGAGGGTGCTCTCCCACCCACCCACTCCCGGTGTATGTGTGTTTTTTATAGTGTGTTGAAATACTTTATGGTGGTTTTGATTTGAGCTTCCTAATGATTTGTAGTTTTGAGTGTAGCATGTACTTACTGGCCATTTTGTATATTCTTTGGGTATATTGGGGATTTTTTTCCCCTTTCATATGTATGTAGGGTGTGTGTCTGCATATATGGGCATGTGTATGGATATGTGGAGGTCCAAGGTTAATATCAAAAGTACTTTAGTATTTTCTGTATTATTGAGGCAGGATCTCAGTTGAATCCAGAGCCCTCTGATGAGGCTAGTGTGGCTACTACCCAGGTTACTCTTGGAGGTGAGCTACCATGTCTGTCAGGCATTTATAAAGGTTCTGGGGATCCAAACTCTGGATTTTTTATTTATTTCTTTATTTTTTTGCTTTTTGAGACAGGGTTTCTCTGTGTAGCCCTGGCTGTCCTGGAACTCACTCTGTAGACCAGGCTGGCCTCGAACTTAGAAATCCGCCTGCCTCTGCCTCCCAAGTGCTGGGATTAAAGGCGTGCAACCACCACTGCCCAGCCCCAAACTCTGGATTTTAATGTTATTTTTGTGCTTTAACCACTTGGCCATCTCTCCATCTTGGGGATTCTTTTATTCAACTCTTCTGACAATTTTTAAAATTTTACTTTAGATGAGTTGTTCCCTATTTATATTTTCGTCAATAGGCCCATCCCAGAATCACTGCCAAGTCCAGTACCTTAGAAACTTACTTTCAAGAGTCTTACACTTTTTATGTCTTTGAGTCTTTCTTTTTTTGCTGGTGCTGGAGACTACGAAATGTATGCTTTAATTTAGCTATACACTCTTTAGTCAGTGGTTTTCTTTTTTTTTTAAGATTTATTTATTAATTTTATGTATATGAGTATACTGTAGCTGTCTTCAGACACACCAGAAGAGGGTGTCAGATCACATTGCAGATGTTTGTGAGCCACCATGTGGTTGCTGGGAATTGAACTTGGGACCTTTGGAAGAACAGTCAGTGCTCTTATCCGCAGAGCCATCTCTCCAGCCCTAGTCAGTGGTTTTCAACCTTGTGGGTCATGACCCCTTAGGGTTTTCATATCAGATACCCTACATATCAGATATTTACATTACAGTTCATAACAGTAGCCAAATTATGATTAGGAAGTAGCAATTAAAATAGTGTTATGGTTGGAGGTCATTACAGTACATGGAACTGTATTTAAGGGTCAGAGCATTAGGAAGGTTGAGCACCACTGCTCTAAAAGTCCTCACTCCATTTTAATATAATTTTTCTTTATGGTGTAATAGCAAGATCCAGCTTCATTTTTCAGTATACAGATATGTTGTTTCAAATTTTTTTTAAAAGAATTGTCTTTCCCCTTTGAATGAAGGACCCTCAGATGTTTTCTCTGTTGCTTCTTTAGTCTGTCAAGGTAGTCTTTTGCAAACAAGAAGCTGTTTCATCTAGACTAGTTGGCCAGTGAGCTCCTAAGATCCACCTGGTTCTGGTCCTCCAATGCTGGG
Organism: Mastomys coucha; assembly: GCF_008632895.1. Taxonomy (NCBI): domain Eukaryota; kingdom Metazoa; phylum Chordata; class Mammalia; order Rodentia; family Muridae; genus Mastomys; species Mastomys coucha. Next base: position 74,936,549 of record NW_022196913.1, on the reverse strand, counting down.
GTTTTAATGCACTGTCATGTCTGACTTTTTATGTGGGAGCTGGGGACTTGAACTAGAATCCTTCTATAGCAAGCATCCACATTCTGAACCATCACTCAAGCCTGGTTTATCAGGTCAGTACCATAGTGGTTTCATTATATAGGAGTCCTCCACCCCAGCCCCCCAGTTCTTTGAGCTATTTGAAGTGCCTTGAGAATCTCTAAATTTTAGAGTGGTTTTCTTTTTCTACAAAAAAATGGTTGTGTTTTTGATAAGGATTGCTCTGGAGTGTATAGACATCTTAAATACTGCAGTATTGCAGCAATCTTAAAACAGTGCTTTATATCTTTGTTCAGTATTCTATTCATAAGTGTACTATTAGTTTCAAAGTAATTATAAATAGGATTGTTTTTATTTTTAGTGTAGTTTGTTTTGATTTTATGCCCTACAACTTTGCAAAACTCATTCTAACCTTTCTGTTTCTGTGTGTATTATTAGAATTTTCTACATTATAAAATGTTACCTATAGATTGTACTTCCTTTGGGTGTATTTTCTTTTTCTCAACTGAGCTTTCTGATTAGGACTTTTAATACCATGTTGAATAGAAGTGGCAAAAATTGGCAGCTTTTCTTTTTTGCTGATTCTAAAGGAAAAGCTTCCAGTTTTTCATCAAGTGCAGGTTAGTAATAGATTCATCTGCAGTTTACTATATTAAGATGTTTTTACATTTTAGAAAGTTTACAGTCTAGTAGGAGTAGACTTTATAGATGGTAGTAATAAAAGATTGTTCATCATTCACATAGCCATTTTGTTTCTCTCCATAGAATTCTTTGGATTCTGCTCCATAGAAGTTCATTGCTGACCTGTGTTGCTGAACTATGAAACATGAATGTGTGGGCTAAGGAGTAGTTTCTCTCAATAAACAATAATTATATGTACAGTAAGTCTTTGCTTGGTTATTATTGATAATTCAGGGCCTTTAAAGTATGACACCGTTCTCCTAACTCTAGATAAATGTTATAAAGACAACTCCTGCAATTATCTGATCCTGGCTTTGGTGTCCTGGAGTATCTATGAACATCCAATCCTATCAGTAAAATCAGCCTTTGCAAGGAGGCAGAAGTAGATGTGCAATTGAACCTTGAGTTGGAGGCCAGTAGAGTGAGTTCCAGAGCAGCCTGGAATACATGGTTAGATGCCAACTCTTTACTTTTGGTTGTGAGCCTAGCCTTTAATGGCTGAGCTATTACTCCATCCCAAGAGATGCCATTCTTTAAAGAAAATCTGTCCTTGGATTCACTGCCAGTCACCAGAAAGAGTTAATTGACTTACTGTTAGAATTTTATTAATGAGCCAATAATATGTATAATGAATGGGAATATGTGTCTAATCCAGAAAAACACTTAACTGGTATTGAAGAATGTCTGAATCCTCAATTTTAAAATCTCCTTAAAAAAGTTCGAATATAGATTTTGTGATGACACAAGTATTGAAACCAGGGCTGTGTGTATCCTGGTTAAGAGCGCTAGGACTGTTGTATCCAGTAGACAGAATGAAAATGAATGTTTTATCAGTAGTTCTTATTGTTTAACTTGTGTAAGATTCAGTGAGTGAGCTCTATTAAAATGGGATATCAAAACCTGCAAAGAAAAAACTCAAGCACACATTTATCCATGGTCAGTAATTCAGGAATACCTTTTATTATTTATATAATAATTTCTAGCAATATGTGGTACCATAAGCCATACAAGAATCCGTACATATTTACATTCTTAAAAATAATTATTCTTGAGCTTGACAGAAATGCTCCTTTTCTAAATGTATAATAGACAAATTGCAGAGATGATCTTCATATTTGGTTTGAATTATCCACCAAGGACTTGTTTTCCAGGACTAGTGCTATATAGTAGGGATGCGTGTGCCCAGCAGGCTGAGGTTGTAGGTCACTGGCCTTTGAAATCACTGGCACTGTCTTACTGCCACATTTCAGTTGAAGGGAACAAACAATCGGCCAGTGCATGAATGCAATCAATGGGTAATAAGACCATGAGATTCACAAACTCCTGAAGTCAGCTGCTGATTCTAGGTCTTGCATCAAAGCCCTCCTTAGATGTTAAATAATACTTAAGACACTAGGGATATCTGCATACTTTTATTTATCACACCAATTCAACAGATCAACTATCTGGACTGAAGTCACTGTCAACCTTAAGGTTGGAGTCTAACTCATCCCCAAACAAACTTATAACCATTATGTTCTGTTCTTGTTGGTGGATACAAAATCTTAATCTCTTTAGCTTGATAAACACAAGCTTTCCAAAATATACCTGAGCAGTTAAAAGTCTATCTTATTAGAAATCAGTAGAACACAGACTTTGAGGGGAATTTACATTATTTTTACTAAAAGAATGATATTGTAGTTAAGTGAAAAATTCAAGTGAAACAGCAAAGTTCTAAGTATTACAGAGGTGGTGACTTTTATTTCTTGGTCTGTTTACTAGGGCCTGTCCACATTTTACCATATAGTCAATCATTAATAGATTAAAATTCCAGTGAAAACTTCTGCACGTGGCATAGAGAAAAAAGGTTTTGTGTGTATGGTTAAGACATTTATAGGATTTCGCTGGTCATCTGTTCTCCCATTTGGAATTTTTGTTTGTTTGGGGAGAAGGTAAGATGTAAAGTCCTATAAAACTAGTATTCCTGTTACTAAAGAAGTGCTGGCCTTATGTCCATGTTGAAGGTTAGAATTCTGTCTTGCACAGCAAAAATCAAACACCTACCTTAAAGGGGGCTCAGGGGAAGCCTCTCCTCAGGGCTTTATTCTTTACCATGATAAATTTACTAATGAAGACCTGAGCAAAATGTGGGTCAGCCAAATAATGATAGGTTTTAACAGTGGCAGGAGGGGGCTCCACAGCTACCACAGAACATGTTGTTTGCATAGAAGAGCAGCTGGGGGCCAGGTGACAAGATGTTTTTGCGATGTAGTCCACAAGCCTGTTAAATTGTTGCTCTGACAGTCTCTCCCGGGCACCATCAATCTGGGTTCCAAAAACAAGGTTCCTTAATTAGTTGCCATCAAAATTACTTTCCTGGATCTACTTGTCCACTATCCCCTAGTAAGCCATTCTGTCTAAGTCAGTACTTCTGAGATAAAGCAATGCCAATGCACTTTTAGCACATGCAACCAGATCTCCATGACGCCATCAGGACAACCTTGGAATAAACGGTTCATTTTGAATAAAATTTCCATGTTTAGCATATTTGTCATTGCCTTTTACCAGGCAACCCAGGAACAAAGGAGAAAAATACCTCCTCGGCTTAAATGTAGTCAGTATGCGACTCAGCATCCCAAAATAAAAAGTTGCCCTGGTTCCCAGAACCTCAGTATTTGACAGAAGGCAGAGAAGAGTACATCATGCAAACCAGTGGCTTTGGGCAGAACATTTTTAAAGAACAAAACCCCCACCTTCTTGAACTGTAACATTTTCTGTTTTTATAAATGCTAGGATTTAAAGCCAGAAAAAATAGAAAAACTGGGCAGAGGACGGGGAAATTTTTATGGCAAGGGGAGGATGCAATCTACATTTATAGTTCATAAAAGTCTGGCTCATCTTCAGTGGAGCAAGGAACTGAGATAGATATACTACCTAAGTTCTTCAGGAGACTGTCTGAGGAAGCACCCATCAAAGGCACTTAGGACCATAAATTCTTCCCGCCCTGAAGTGCACAGCTATCTAGTGTGCAGATCAAGCCCAGTGGAGAATCTGCAGTTGGGCAATGGGCTGCAGAATTTAGTAGCCACTGACCTTGTTTTGTGTGTGTGTATATGTTTGTGTGTGTGTTTTAACCTACTAAATACTGGCAAGGCCATTCTGGAAGAATTATAAACATTTTAACAGGAGTGTTTTAGTTCTCAGGGTTGTCGTAATATAAAGAATTTAAACAGGGCACAGAAAATGCAGCTAAAAGTATAAAAAGTTGTAAAAGGCTACAGAAAACAGTGAAGGATCCTGCTAGAGGAGTAAGTTAGGGCTTGTGTTCTAGCTTTGGGTCTCACAGTTTTCAGCTTGAAAGGAAACCTCTAGAGTCAGTGACAGATGAAAGCTGTGCAGCACCAGGCGCAGGCCAGAGTGCTGATGGTATCATTTGATGGGGCCAGAACTCAGCTGGAGAGCTTTGAATAGACAAAAAGGCTTAATTGCTCCTCCTGAACAGCAGCACAGGAAAGCCTGTGTTGTGAAAGGAACCTGGCCAAGGAATAAATTGATCTCCTGACTCATTTTAAGCCTCTCATAGCAGATTTTAATAATGTGCCAGGCATATTAAGCAATTATCCCTAAAAAAATGACTGCATTTAACCAGGAAAAGCAATACTGATTTAAAAAAATCCAAAACCTGCCATATTTGAATATCCTCAATGATGTCATTTACAAATTAATTCCTTCCAAAATTCAAAGGAGTTCTGTTTCTAGTCTCTAAGGTAAAAGGGCACGTTATAGAGCTTGAAATACTGCTCTTGGTTTTCATAGCAGAAACCTTCCTGAGCAGGCTTTGGATCTGGGTTGTGTTAGGTTCTGATCTGAGCAGGACAAGTGGAGAAAACAGTCAGACCATGCCTCCAACAGCTCTTCTCTCCTGAGGACACACTGCATTACAGCCTCAAGAAAGGGGCTTTGAAAATTGCCCTGCAGCTTCAATTTTCTTCATTGGGGTAGGTTAGAAGGGAGTGGTTGTAAATTGAAGGTAAGAATACAATGGAGCAATACTGAGAGTGTAGCGTGGAGCTTGATGCATTGGGTATCTACTCTGCACAAGACAGGGGTATGTGAGCTTGGTGCTTGTTTAGTGGCTGTCTTGAGAGACTGCTCTGAGTATGCCTCTAACAGCCATTCCTTCATCCCTGGGCATCAGTAGGTTTTGATGCTTCCATTTCTTTTTTGAGCTTGGTGAGTTCATAGCCTCAACCTCCAGTTTCTACAAACTTGTATTATAAAAACTACAGGCCTCAGTCCTGTTCCCCTGCTACCCTCAAACAGAGATGCAAAGGAGGATGAGAATTAGACACCAGTAAAAGATGAATGAATCTCATAGTTGAAGATTTGAAGTGTGTCTGTGCCAACTAAGGGGGAAAAATGGTCACAGATATTTCTTGGGGCTTGGAGGTTTCTCTAGGACTAAGGACGTGAAGGCAATGCCATTGTCCTTTGCCAAATCCTATGGCCAGATCACTGTTGCTTTCTTGTCAACTGGATCAGAAGATTTCTGGCAGAGCTAATAAAGTCAGCCTGGACATCTGACCCCTGTTTATTCCCAGAAAGTCATCAACTGAAAGCAGCAGTGTAGTATCGGTGCCAAATCCCAGCTTAAAGCCTGACTGATTATGGTCCAAGAAACAAGAGAGATCTTAGGAGATGTTGTGGTTGGCTGCTTTCCATTTGCTCAGATAATTCTACCCAAATAGTGTGAGGGAGACAGGATCCCATATCAGGAAAAATATCATGAAAGAAGGAATTGGGCAGGTCCTGTGGGGATGGGTGGGGGGTAGTTTTGTAATCTTGGTTGTCACTCTTCAGTTCCCCGTTAGGACTACCTCCATCTCATGGAAAAACAATTGTAAAGAATCTTTGAAATCAGTACTTAGGGTGGGTGGCTCAGGCCATCACCAGGGAGGTACACAGGAAGAGAGCAGTTTCCCAGTGGGTGCATCTGCTTATTATAGGTTGGACTGAGTGGGAGGGAGACCAGGGCCACTCTGGTCAGGACTCACTTTGGACTCCTGAGCATCTATTCTATGTAAATATTGCCAGGAGCTATTAGCTAGCACATCTAGAGTGCTGTCCCTTAAACCTAAGCTGTCCTCAGGAAGCACCTAGTTACAGGACTGGGTCATGTGGTTTTCCCTTGTGGGAAAAGGAAAACAGTGGCTGAATGTAAAGCAGGAGAGACATATTCACTGAAGTTTACCAACTCTTGGGTTGGTCTAGGTAAAGGAACAGGGAAGGGGAACAACAGCAAAACTCCACCTCTGTTTTGTCATTCTGCAAGCATTCAGCCTCCTACCCTTGTACTGACTCCCTCCCTAGACCCCTCAGCTTCAGTGGCCTTCTCTACCCCAACACTTGTAGCCATTCTGTGTTGCACAGTCCAAAGGCCTCATTTGTACAGTGGTTGTGGGAACACTCACCCTTTGTTTTTGTTTTTTTGTTTTTGTTTTGAGACAGGGTTTCTCTGTGTAGCGCTGGCTGTCCTGTAACTCACTCTGTAGACCAGGCTGTCCTTGAACTCAGAAATCCGTCTGCCTCTGCCTCCCAAGTGCTGGGATTAAAAACATGTGCCACCACTGCCTGGCCTGGGAACACTCACTCTTAAGTCTATTGTGCCACCATCTTACTTCTCGTTCCTCAACCCCATGACAAATGAGTCATATTTCCCACAGAGATTCTCAGCCTGAGGCTGGGAGTTCCTCTGACCATCTACTTGGTTTTTCTCTAAAGGGTTCAAATGTATAGGTGGATGGGACCTTTCTACTCCCTTCTAGTCTACCTAGTCTCCTTCACAACCCTTCCTGTCTCTCCTGGTCTCCTAGATGTCTAAGCACCAGTGATGAGGCTACATCTCAACTTCCTGAAAGGTAGCCCCAGTCATCCTGTTTTTGGAACTGTACCTCCACATCACAAGCTACTCTCGGTTGCTTGAGCTGCACAGTGAGCAGGTTGTTTTGCTTGGTGTCCTGTGCACAATCGATCTCTGTGATGGGGAAGGCTTGTTGTTGTGTGTCCTCACTGATGCTTACGACAAAGAGCACTTCTGATGTCAGCAGCAAGCACCCTTCGTGCTCCTGGCCTGAACCCCTCACCAGAACCACATCCAGGGCCATGTGGACTTCTGGTCTACCCAAAGACTGAAGCATTTTCCTGTTTAAAAGGAAGAAGTTGAAGTCAAGACCAAGCCAGAAAGACAGTCACAACAGCTTTTACTATTTATCAATGATTGCCGTATGCTCTCCCCACCCCACCCCACCCACCAAAATAAAAAACCAGCCATCCCCCAAGGGCAAAACAGACTGTTAACTTTAGCTTAGTATTTCTGTATTTTCTATAAGTGGCTAAAAAAATATCGCCAATTTTCAAGTTGATTCTTGATTCTGGAGAGGAGATTTCCTATGCTTCATTTAGCTATATTCTTCCCATGATACCCCCCAATTAGAACTCTGGTTTCACAGGGGATATTGATCCTTGTTGCAGGCTCAGACTTAAACAATGTGTGTCCCTTTTTTTCTTTTTTCCTGAGACAGGGTTTCTCTGTGTAGCCCTGGCTGTCCTGGAACTCACTCTGTAGACCAGGCTGGCCTCGAACTCAGAAATCTGCCTGCCTCTGCCTCCCAAGTGCTGGGATTAAAGGCGTGCGCCACCATTGCTTGGCCAACAATGTGTATCCTTAAGACCAAGTAGAGGACATGACTTTGTTGCCCAGGCTGGTCTTGAACTGACAATCAGCCTCTTAAGTGGTTTTACCACAACCAGGCCACAGAGAGCCGAGTTCTCTATCTAGGTTTAACCTGGAAAGAGCAGCCTTTCCCTGGAACTGGTCAAGATGCCAGTGTCAAAACCAGCTGTTCCTTCGGTTTCCCCGGGACACATGTCCAGAGTCAGGGTCTATCAGCAAACAGTGTAAATGTAAACTGAGTGAGTGGCTCAAGGATTTTACCAGACATATTTGACGTGGCTGTTTGGAGCCTGGTCAGCATATAGATGTGTTGGTTGGCACCGTTGTTTGGGAAGCTGAGAAAGTCCAGCTCCATGTAAAATACCTGTGGTGAGAAGCAAAAGAGGTGGACTCATTTTCTCGAAAACAGTTCTATGCTACAGCCATGTTATCTCACAGCTATCCATAAGACATTACAGATTCAAAGTGAGGCCAATCTCTGGACATAAGTGTACAGACAGCCATTAAACAACTGTGCAGCTATGCTGATCTTGCCTTAGATATACTTAACACTTAGAGCAGCAGTTCTGACGCTTTCACAGAGATCGCCTGAGGCCACTGGAAAATGCAGATACTTACATTACGACTCATAACAGTAGCAAAACTGCAGTTAGGAAATAGCAATGGATATAATTTTATGGTTGGGGATCACCACAACAGGATGAACTGTATTAAAGGATCACAGAGTTGAGAAGGTTGAGAGGCACTGAGTTAGAGGAAGCAGTGCTCCTGGGAGAACTGGTCATGAATGTCAGGTATCTTACATGTCATTTAAAACCTAGGTGTTTTAAAAGTATTACTTGACTTTGCTGCTTAATACAATATTTCTATCTCTGATATGAGTGGCTAAAAAACAAAAAGCCAGCTACGTACAAAGACACATGGTTTGCCTAGATACAGTATTTAAATTTAAATGACTTAATCCAGCTGTTAAACAAGATTCTGTATATATTTATGAGTGCTCTTGGGACCTCTGGTTTATTACATGCTTTCTCTGGTGCCAGTACCAAGTGAAGGCACCCAGCAGCAGCCACATAAGCCTCCAAAGAGACTCCCCAGAACCAAAGATGGTACAGCATGTGTGCTTTCTGAGGGCTTGTAAATGTTTATAAACGAGGCATAGTCATTAGGCTAAGAGTTAGTGGTTTGTAAAACCTTCAGTGTGCTAATAAAAGTTTTACAAGAGTGATGGAAACCAAAAAGGCCATGTGAAGCTCTGCTCTGAGACACTCTTACATAAGGCTGAGTTCCTAAGCCCTGGGAACATGCTAAGAGACAATGGCATTTTTAAAACCCAAGCAACTTATGAAGTAGAGTTTTACTCCATTTGAGTTTGCAGCAAAAAGAACACTTTTTCTTAATAAGTAAGGGAGAGTTTAACTTTTCCTCCTCTGAGTTGTAGCAGTTTGTATTGTCAGTTTCCCTGTGACTGAACCTGCCATCTACAGCAGATGGAAGTGGAGAGATGAACAAAAGCATGGCTGTCAGTGTGATCTCTCAAAAGACACCCTGCACGTGTGTCCTGATCAGGCTCTTGTCAGGACTGAGGAGGACGATGCCTCCAATGAAATGGCCCATGATTGCCTGGCCAGATGTAGAGAATGTGCTGTCTGACAAGTGGGTGGCCCTTCCTGTGGTCTGAAATGCCAGCTAGCTCGCCTGTTGCCTGGATACCATCAAGTTTTAAGTAGAAAGGTAATTCTAATCACATGTTTACTGCAAGGTACTTTAATGTGCTCTGCTGGGAGTGCAGAAAGCAAGCAAGGGAGGACATAAATACATTTGGGGGGATGTCCTGACACTGCAGCAAATCCCAGGTCTCCCAGCATCTGCTTGGGAAGAGGGATTTTAGCTGCACACTATGTGCCTTCGCTCCCATTGGCCAGGAGACTCAGAACTGGAAAATGCAGCGGCTCTCAAAGATCAGTGTGCATGCCTTCTCCTTTTCTCCACAGGTGACGGAGACAGGCACCTTTCTGACTTAGGAATGCTCTGTCTGCCCCAATTTATCACAGAAAAAGTAACCACCCGTTTCTCTGTTGCCCTATTGTTTGGAATTTCTAACTTGTTATATTGTATTAAAATCCATTAACTGCACTATAGAAAACTGACATGGAATCTCTGAAATTACTCATTGATGTTATTGATTGGCAGTTGTCAAACTCTGTAAGTGAACACTGGGATACAGAAGAGTGAACTATTGCTTATTCATCTGCTGTCTAACCTCGTGCCCATGTGGAAGGCTAGATTCAGACCCCAGTAGGAATGCACATCAATGAGTTGGCCTGATGGTTTGTTTTAAGCCTACTCACCATAGCCAGTCTGTGACACCAGCTCTGCAGCTCCCCCAATGGGTTTGGTGAATACCCCCATGATTCCTTTCCCCACACCTGAGATGACACCTTTGGCCTTATGTCCTGCTGAAGCCTGGGTTTCAGATGTTTTCTGAAAGTTCTGCATCGGCTGATCAACTATACCAGCAATTGCACCTGAAATAACAAAAGCTTTCAGTGAGAACGGAGCTTAAAGACTCTTAGGTAAACCTCAGTCTGGAGCTCAGTTTACCCTAGATGAAAATGACTCTGTCCTCTTTAGATGGTCTTGCTTACTTATAATCAAAGTACACTGAGGGACACTTAACACTAGATGGCTCCTCAAAAACAATGCTCAGATTGGGTTTGGTTCACAAACTAGGACTTAGAAGCTCGCCAGAGTGTTACCCATGTGCTTTTCTGCAGAAAGAAGGGCACAATTTCGGGAGAAAGCATTGTCAAGAGAGCCTGCATAGCCTAATAAACTTGTCTGTGTGGGGTGTGGAGAAGGGTGCCTGTGGAGGGCAGGGCCTTCCTCTAGTGTTCTCTGCCTTGCTTCCTTGAGACAGGGAGTTCCACTGGTTCTGAGGCTTGTGGTTTGGGCTAGGCTGGTTCGCCAATGAGTGCCCAGGATCTATCTGCTTTGCTGGGTTACAGTTAGTAGTTATGCCCTGCTGTTTTACAGGGGTACTGGGGATTTCATCTGAGGTCCTCAGAATTCCATAGCGGGCACTCCTATTCACTGACTTGGTTCTCTTCTCCTAACTTAAAACAATTATTTTCTAATAATTCAACATTATCACTGCTAATATTTAATAAAAGTAATTGTTGACAGATTATGTTTGTTATGGCTTGCCTATCAAGTGCTTATGAACTGAGGACTGTACAGAGGCCTCCACCCATGTGAGGTCATTTAATCCCTATAATCCTATGAGTAAGGCCAAGAAGTTGAGGGGTTTTCCCAAGGTCGCACAACTATTGAGTGGCTGGGCCTTGATTTGAGTCCAAGGAGTTTGAGTTATTTGCTTACCCAGTTTATCAAACAGGTTCCTTGCCAATACTGAAAAAAATATTTCTCACTTCAGTTGAGGTTTGGCTCTACTCTTGGCTTCAGAGTAGCCAGTACAACACTGCTTGCCTCACAGATTGCTGTGCGGCTTTACCATTGGAGCTACCCTTTTCTAACTGAACTGAAGGCAGTTACAAATGAAAGACGTCCCTCTCCCTCCCATTCTCACAGGTCCTCTAACTTCAGGGGTCAATGATAAGGTCAGGAAAGGGCTCTTAGGTCCTGACTTCACCACACAGCAGAGGACTCCTTAACTCAGCAGTGATTGTATTTATAATTCCTGACAGCTCCTTGTTTTCAGCCTGAGTCTGGCTGGAATAATACAAATGTACAGCTCCTTGGTAGAGATTTTAGTGTACGTCAAATCCCATTATTCCAAATGCCACCAATTTAAAGTCTCTGGAGTAAAAGGAGATTTCCAGATCACGGTTAATGACCTGCTAACTTCAAGCAATACTCCACTGAGCAAAATACGTGGAAACAAAACAAAAGACTAGACTAGTTCCTTCAGGTCCTATCCAAGGGGACTGTTCTTCCCAGGGTCCAGCCCTTTGGGTTTTAGTAGACATTTAAGTTTATGAAATGGCAGATTAAGAATATGCCAGAGGCGACAGCCTAGGGTAATACCACCCCAGCCTAAAGAAATGATGAACTGAGGGAGACAACAGCTTCCAGTGGGCCCAGCGAGTCTCTGCCCCTAAGAACAGTGTCACACTTCTAGCAGCCTAGGCAACTGGGGTGGTGAGCAGATTCCTTCAGTTAAAGGGTCGAGGGCCCACCTGCTCTCCACCTGAACGAGCAGGGCCCACAGCAACATAGTGAGGGGTGTGGACCTGGGGCTTGGAGTCTTTGTTTCCACACTGGTTTGTAGAGTGTTTCTGAGTCACTACAGAGGCAAGGGTGGCTTTGACTTCCTGGTCCTTATGTCTCCACCTAAGAGCTAGGATAAATAACTGGAAGTACAGCAAATTGTTGCCAATATTTCTGGTGGAAAAGCCCTTTTCTAAGCGTGGCTTTCATTATAGCTATTGACTTGCACTGGGGATTTGCCTCATTTAGGATCTTCCCCCATTTCCCTATCATGTGCCAGACCTTGAATATGCCCTCTATAGATGATAATACCCACATGGGGTGCTCACTTCTGTCCCCGTTAGTGTAAAGAGGTACGTCAGTGAAACTCCCTTGATCTCTGCTTCCTTGTATTCACTGAAGGCTCCAATTGCAGTGGCTTTGATAGATACACTACTGGGACAGCCAGCAAAGACTCACTCCAAGAGAAAGTGTTATATCCTGCCAGTTAGAGAAGGATTTGTCAGGTCACTTGCCTCCAGTTCAGTCCCAGATTACAATGACAGCAGTCACCCTCAGACAGCTCACTGACCAGCAGGTGCCATGGTCTCCTGCTTTGTGCTAATGATATTGAGAACAGAGGCTCTGAAGAGATGAACAGCAATCCTATTGTCTGTAAATCTGGCTGGAGGGAGGCAGCTTCTCATGGCTTTAGGAGGCCTGAGAAGTTTAGGGACCTTTAGGAGGTCCCACAACTGTTAAATTACTTACTGTCATATTCTCTACTCTAAGGCTTTGGGTAGTAGAAAGCCATCTCAAGATGTCTGTTGGCAACGGGCCTGTGGAGTGGGCGGGCCACACAGAGAATGCTGTAATGTGATGAAGTGAGTGGAGGAGGCAGGAAGGCACTGTGGGCGGGGCACCCACTGTGGACTGAGCTAGGCCTGAGCTAGGCCTGAGCTGGGCCTCAAAGCAGTTTCCATCCTCTGAGCTGTAGGAGGCCTGTCCTGAAGAAACAAGAAACTACTGGGTGCTTCCTTCTCCTCTTCTGACTTGCCCTGGAATCATGAGCACTTGCTACTAATCTATTTTGGTGGCAGCTTATCACATAATGCAGTTTTGTTGTTGTTCTTCACAGTAGTGGTATAGGCCTAAGCTAGAATACCATGTTGCTGGGGTGAGACCTGCATGGTGTTGGGGCCAGCTTTTCTTGTCAGAGCAGATAATCAAACCAGGAAGCAATTAAACTTGAATCTGTCAAATATGCACGTCCCAAATAACTGAAAATACAACTTGTGGTAGCAGGTTTGATGCCCAAGGTCCTCCTGTTTTGCTCTTGCTCTAACTACTATAGGCCTGTTCTGTTGGGAATCTGAAAGCCCCAACTCTTCCCCTTCCTCCTGGGTGGAAAGACAGAGGTGGGACTCAGTACAACTGTATCAGTTCAATTGGGCAGCAGTGCCCTTGGTGGGTGGAAGAGCCAGGGCTTAGGGGACCTCGGCAGAACTGGGACATGGAGGTGGCCATCTTTTCCCATCTAGGCTCTAGGGCACAGAAGCATGTGTGGCAGTTTGGGGAAGTGAGGTGGATTTGGCATGTGTAAGCAAAGCCAGTGCCAATTCTGCAGGCCCCACAGTTTCCAAACATAAAATTAAAGCTCATGCAAAAGCCCTGGTGGCCTCATGGACTTGGAGCCACATGGTTTGAAGTTGCTACAGAAGTCTTTGGACTTTCAAGTGCTTCATAACACTTGTGTCCCCAACAGGGCAAAAAGGGGGCACATTTAGGGGCAATGCATTTCTCCTGCCCTTGGGATGCTCAATTGTTTACGTTCCTGTTCTGATTGTTTCTCTGTGGGGAACCCTGAAAGAAGGTAGGATAAAGGGCCAGGTTCTTGCTGGGTAGCCACTAAAATTTAACACCAATACTGTTAATATGGAGAATAAAGAAGGAGGTGAAAGTGCTTGGTCAACCAAAGACTCGCTATAAATAAATTCTCATTAACAGAGTGCTTATCTAAGAAAAATCTGAGCAGGTGGAACTGCAGTCCTCACTGTGGGCTTCAGTTATTATATAACAATCCAAGTACAGTACTGAGTTATGTGTGGCAATTTTAAATACTTCCGGGGACCAATTTGAAATGGTGACATTGAAACTCGCTTGTTTCTCTTCCTCCTGGCACACATCTGATATTCTGGGACCAGGCATTATAGGACAGCTTGTATACTCTGCGACACAGACAGGCTCTTGAACCCTTGTAGGGAAGGAAGTCACTTTACCCAAGCGGGAGCCATTCATTGTAAACTCTGAAAAGTCCAGAAATGTCGGCAGCCCTGGGGGGAGTAGGTGTTAGTCTGGATTGGGTCCTGGGCCAAGATGGCCAGTATTAGGGCACCTGGGAGTGGGAGTATGGAGGACATGTAAAGCAGCCTCAGAACTCACAGCTTTCTGGACATTACCAGAGACAGACAGCACATGGAACTCTTGCCACCCTCAGCCCAGTGGAGGTTAGTTCGTAAGACACCATGAAAGCTTTCTGCCAGAGAAGCGAGAATCTCTTGTGGGGAGAGTATGGAATCTTGGGGCCAAAAGGGAGTCAGGACCAGGATGGAGACAGTGTGACAGTCAGCTTAGATCTCTTGGACAGGTTAAGGAAGCACTCATTCCCAAAGCAAAGGGCATTTAAGGCAACAATTCTTAGCTTAAAACAATCCAAAGTCCCCAAATAACAAGCTTGTAGCCCCTAAGATACTCCCTCTGGACAGAGTATCTTCATTGGACTAAACTTCCCCAACAACGTGCCTATGGTTGCTCAAAGGCTACTCTGAGTCGGAACCATGTTTATAGTCTCTATGATTGCAGAATATAGTACTGATTCGTTTTGACTCCGTATGTGCCCTGTGGCCCCTACCTGCTCATTGTTTCTAACAACTGTATTATCAGCTCCTGTTTATAAACAAGTCCAGGATTAAAGAAGTTAAATACTTACCTAAGGTCACAAAGAAAGGACTTGGATAACCTAGCTTGGAGTCTAGGGCCTTGAGGGACACAGGCTGCCCACTGCCACACCATCCTCCCCAAAGCAAGGAAGGAGACTGCTGGTTTACCCAGCACTCATCACGGTCACTGGCCTCCCACTTTCCACACATTATCAAATGACACACCCCACACCATAAACTGTTAGTGCTTAACTGATCTCTAGTAAGTCAACCTGCACTTGCAACATTGTACCTCTTTCTCCCGCAGCCTCCGCAGTGCTGCTGGTGAGGCACTGCACAGAACAGAACAGAGGGAGGAGGAAGCCTTTCAGGCTCATCTCTTCCACCCTGGGCTCTACAGCTCCATGGCCACTTTGATCTCCACACTGCATACTCCCTCAGATTCGAGAAAGGCAGGGTACCAAGCAGTATAGTTTTAAATTCCTTTGCAAGCAAATAAACAAACAAAAAAACAAAACAAAACAAAACAAAAAAACACTCTTGAAAAATCCTGCCCTGTAAATTTCTAACTCTAAAGTTTTCTTTTTATAGATTTTTTCCAAAGCAACTTATTTTCAAACACTTGATCCTTTGCAACCCACGGCAATCTTCCCCTCTAACTATACCATCAGGCTGCTTGACAAACAATAATTGCTTGGGGATGGGCTGGTCCGAAATAAATAAACCCAAGGGGGGAAGCTGGCTCCTGACCATAGTTTACATAGCACGTGCACACTGCTCAAGTGGTGCTCAAACAAAAGCAAGCTGTCATGGTAAGGGGAAGTACATGCTTTGCCAAGGTTGCTGGTAACACACTTCTAAAAGTGCTTAGGGTGTCCTATGCCATTATCTTTTGCTTGGAGATTGTATGCCAAACCCCGTGTTAAGTAAGAGAGATGGAGCACAGGTATTGTGTCTGGTAATCTCCCCAGGCAGTCCTGAGATAGCCCTGTTAACGCGCA
Organism: Mastomys coucha; assembly: GCF_008632895.1. Classification (NCBI taxonomy): domain Eukaryota; kingdom Metazoa; phylum Chordata; class Mammalia; order Rodentia; family Muridae; genus Mastomys; species Mastomys coucha. Next base: position 74,920,968 of record NW_022196913.1, on the reverse strand, counting down.
CCACCACCCTGTAGCACTGGTCCTGCCCTAGTGCTCCTCAGGTGCACTGCAGACATCACAGCTGTCCCTTCACAGCTCAGCCACCCCCACAAGAAGCCATGCGGCCATCCCTGGAGGAGCTTCCACAGATGAATGCAGACAGACAGGAGTGTTGAGTCCCTTACCGAGCAGGCTGATGCCCAGCCTGGACAGGCCCTGTCGCAATCCTTCACCCAGGCTTTCAGGGAGCTGCCGTCGCCACTCCTCTTGTCGGTTGTAGTGCTCCTCGTCCAGTGAGAGCCGGTCCATATTTCGGGCCAGGCTGGTGGCCAAGTTGGTGATGGACGTCAAGGTACCTGAGGGCACAAGAGCATGGGTTGGTTCTCTTGTCACAGGTGGGTGAACTTCAGGTGATAGCCCTGGAGGTTTGTAGGGTGGGATGGTTTACACCAGCAGTATTTGAGTGTCTTCTTGACCTGCTGGGTGGGGAGCGACAGTCGACAGTCTTCCCTCCCCATTCGTTTGAAGTAAGAAACACAACATCTGAGCAGGGGAGTGCTGGCACTCTCCAGCAGGCAGAGGAATATTCTTATGTGGCTAAGACCTTTGCACCTTAACAATAACTTCTCAAGACTTGGGGGAAATACTTTTGAAGTCCTATGGATCCAGTTTAAGAGGTTAAAATCCTACTGCTGCCTACATTCCTAGCCTACCTGTGTTTCTGAGCTCATTTTACAGGCTATGTTTAAGGTTTTATTTCTTAGTCCTAGGTAGATTGTCAAGAAATGTTTCCATTTTAGGACTAAAATTCTTGCCTATTTTGTGAATTCAGTGTTCCCTCCTCCTCCTCTGGTCTCGTATACAAGCTTACATCAGCTTTGAACTTGTGATCTTCCTCAGCAAGCATGACTACACCTGGTCATGACTTCAGTCTTAAGAAAGCAAGAAACTAAACTCTATCATTTGGCATTCTGAGGGGAAAAAAACCCTATTTGTTATGGAAGATTTATGTAGTTTTGGTAATCAGGACACTGACTGATGGAAAAGCCAACAAAGGAACCCAGACAATGATTCTATTTGGTTTTCCTTAAAAAAAGACAGCTTCAACTATATGCTCCAACAGTCCCAACTGCTCCAGCAAGTACATATGGATCTCAGTAGCAAAACTGGAAGACACCAATAGAGAAGAAATGGTAGGTGCCACTTCTGAATCTACTGTTTTTACCTGTGGTCTGAACACACAGACACACAGACACAAACATATGAACACACAGACATATGAACACAGAGACACACATACAGACATGAACACACAGACACATACAGACATTTGAACACATAGGCACAGACATATGAACAGAGACATATGAACACACACACATACACACACACACTCCTCAGATTTTGCTAAGATAGGAGAACAAATATAAGAAGCAGTCAGGATGCTAAATAAGCTGAGCTTCAGTTTAGCAGGTGTTTGTTGTCCTACTGTAAAATAGAAACAACAGAACCTCAGAGGTCCCATGGCAGGCAGGACTGAGAAGCCCACCAGGCACACATCTGTGAGTTTCTAGTCCGCTCCCAGGCCTCCCGGGATCTGGGGCAGGGGGAGGCTCCCTTTCATTGTCCATGGAATTTGTTTTTATTGCTCTGGCTGCTCTCTTGCCAACCCCCCACCAGGAGGGTCCACCCTCTCTGTGGATCATGGAGTCTCATATTTCAAGCCTAAGTCTTCTTTTGAGGCCTTCTAGAGACTTCCGAAACCTGCCTACTCATAACAGAGTTATGGTATTGTCTACAGTAAAATGCCTTTTATGGGCAAGAAGGCCTTTGCCCTGTTTTCTCTGCCTCCTGCTGAGAAGAAAAGGGGACTCAGATGGCCCTTGTTAGTTCCCCAGTCACTGCCAACCTGACCAAAATATCGAGCAAACACTGGATGAAATGAAAACATTCTCCTGGTGGGAAGCAGTTTAGCCTCAATGCCTGATGACCTGCTTGAACCACAAGATGGCACTGTGGATGTAGGGAGTTGGGAGTGAGGCTGGCCTAGAAGTCAGCTTCCCCACCACAATGTATCCATGTCCTTAGACAGTTATGACAACTGTATCTGCATTTTAGAAATATGATGAGGCAACTGGTGTGGAGTCCTGACACATAGCAGAAGTCACAAACACCTTCAATATTTCTATATTTATTGTACAGAATAACAGTTGAGCTAGTTCGTGTTTTCTATTCAATGAGAGGTTTAAAATCCTTAAGTTTCTGAAACATTTTTACACACTACAGGCAAGCAGTGATTTGTTTAAAACATGAGCTTTGCTACCATCCCAGCATTTCACAGCAAGCTAACAAAACAACAGAAGCTGAAGGCTGGGTGAGCAAACTGAAAAGTGTGAACAATTGAAAAACAAGACAAGGACCAGCAAGACCGGCACCAGCTACCTTTGGAAATGTGCTTGACGAACGATGTGGTCCCTCTGGAGACTCCGCTCACAAAGGCTCCTGGGCCTCGGGTCAAGCCCTCATATGGAAGCCTGAAGAAGTCCGAGATCCCATTTCCAATGCTTCTCACTAAGCTGGCAGGGCTGCCGAGGATTTCCAGAGACCCCACCACCCAGCCTGCAACACAAAGGTAAGGGGTTATTGAGACCTTGAGTTCAGTGCTTTCAACATTTGTGAAAAGTGGCCTGTTTTCCCTAAAATTCCCTTTTCACACTAGAATGAAGGGTGTCATAAGCTCCTTTGAGCAAAATATGGGAAATAACTCATTCTCTGTGAATTCATAAATGGTGAACTTTCATACTTTATAAATCACTGTGATCCTCTGGCAGCCTTGCAAATGGCTTTAATAGGACTTCTGTGCCCAAGCCTCCTGTACTTCTGTAAAAGGAACCATGTGCAGAACACCTCCAGCTCAGTCAGCACTCTGGGCTGCAGGTGCTCACAGACTGATGTTTCTCCCAACCTGCCAGGGCAGCAGCAGGAACAGGAACAGGAGCAGGAACAGGGGCAGGGGCAGGGGCAGGG
>NW_022196913.1:74850936-74917734 GCF_008632895.1 Mastomys coucha | reverse complement strand
GGGACAGGAGCAGGAGCAGGAACAGGAGCGGGATCGGAAGTGGGAGCAGCAGCAGCGGTGGCAGGGGCAGGAGCAGGGGCAGGGGCAGCGGCAGCGGCAGCAGCAGAAGCAGCAGCAGCAGCAGCAGCAGCAGCCGCCGCCTGATGGGAAGAAGCCAGATGCTAAATAGGGTGTTGCAAAAGGGATGCAAGCTTTGAGAAGGATGGAGGGTTATTTTTAACCTTTCCCAATCCTATCAAGCTGAGTGCTTCTCTTAGAGTGGGGCTAGAGCCAAACAAATGTCTCCCCTCAACCCTAGCTTCGGCTGTGTAAACAGCAATGACAGGGACACACTGATTAGCTTAGTGAGAGGGAAATGCTCCCCCATGTCCCAGGAGGGTGGCTTAGGGTCTGCTTTCCTATTTAAACTCAGGCTTGCCAGGAGTTGGCTTGCTCCAGTGGCTTGCTCACAGCCTTCTTCTGCCTTTCCCCTTCTGCCTGGGGTGGGGACTGAGGGCTGTTAGCCCAGAGGACTCCAGGGGTAGGCAAAGACCAAGGGCAGGGAGAGGAGGAATCTGAAAAGCAACTTCCTTCAGGAATCTACGCCCAACCCAGTACTGTGGCCTTTTTATTGGGAAGGCTGTGAGGCGAGGCCTAGGATGGGAACTGTTCCCTCCCCCAACATCAAGTCTCTGATAGAGATCCTTAGTTAAGTCACCAACCCAAAAGGAATGCCAAGTCCCTAGGTCACTATCAAAACAGAGAGGAGGGGACTGGCATAAATGTTGAGCCCCTTTCTGGAGCATTAGGGTGACAACATGGGTGTCAGTCATTAGGACTGACAAAGAACCATGTGGGGCCAAAGACACTGCTCATGGAATCCCCCAAGCACAAGGCCAACAGTTCCACCACTACCCTGCATATGTGCCTGACCACTGAGCTCCTGGGGTCAGAGCTGTATGGATACAGGAGGGAGATGACAATCCCACTTGGTGTATGTCTACAGTGTCTCTACTGGCAGGAAGCAGAGGACACTGGGGTGAGATTATGTCAGTAAGACATTCGCAGTCTCTGGGTGAAAAATTTGGGAGTAGGGTTTCCAACCTAGGTTACTTTACTTGATCCCTGCCTATCTTAATCAATCAATCAATCAATCAATCAATCAACCAACCAATCAATCAATGGTTCTGTGGAATAAGTTATTCCTGAAAGGTACTCTCCTCCAATGGCTTTTCTTTCAAGTAATATTCAGAATGACCACAGAGTTTTAGTGACAATGTTATCAACCCACCTTTGGTGTTAGAATGTCTTTCCTGCTACATATTGAGAATGAAATAACCACAAGATTTCTAATTATAAAAAGGCCTGAGAGAATGTTCGCATGAGAGCTCTCTGCCCCAGTAAAACAAGGCAGGAGGTTTAGCACAAAGCCTACAGGGCCATGGTTACCAGGGCACAGGTAGACTCTGTCCTTTAGCTCAGCTTCCTAGCTTGGTGTCAGCTGTGACCGCAGGGAGCCCTCCTCCTCTCTTGGCCTCTGACTAGAGAGCTGCTGCGTGTCAGTGAACCAGAAGGGTAAGTGTCTAAGGGTACTTTACAGATACACATATCTATTCAGTTTGAAATATTCTGGATTATTTTTAAATGACTCCTTGGCAAGAGGGCAATATTTTCTTCGCTATTGTGCAAACTACCCAGACAGCAGGGCGTTCAAGGTTCTCAGTGGAGGCTATCCTTGTTTTCTATGGTGGAGTCAGCCTATTCTTGCTCTTGATGTATTTCATTATGGAGGTTTAGTCGTGTGATTACTGGCCTCTTACTAATGGTAATATAGTTATTTGTTGCCACAGCCTGAATAGTCTATGGGAATTCATTCACCAAGAACAAGGTTATCACGTGCAGGAACTCATCCTTAACAGAGCCAAGTGTGGATACTGCTTTGACATGACTGTTAGTAACCTTGAGGACCAGGCTATCATCCTGGACCTATCTAAGAGTGACCCTGAGTCAGGAACACATGCTCTGGAGATGATGACCATAAAGTAGTTTGAGACCACAGGGAGCCCAATGTTCATGTTTGCACTTAATGGTCCCCAGGGAAGATTCCGTACTCACATCAAACACTCCTTGTAGGCTCTTCCAGCCAGATGGGAAACAGAAGTCCTATTTCTCCCCTTGGTCCCTAGTATAAACCATCTCATAGCCTTTAAAATCCACTTTACAGCTGAAGATGCAGGCTCAAGGAGTTTGATATTCACCCAAGGTTTACACTGCCAGTCCAGATCTAGACCCAGTTCTGTTAGATATGTGGCCTACATGTATCACCCAGCCCTACTTGCTCTCCTGTGTTGTTGTACAACAGACAGCCCTCCAGCATAGTGTACCACTTCTGTCCAGGTGTTAGCCCATCACAGACCCTCCCCTTGCATCCTCACCTGCTCTGAAAAGAGCCCCAGCAGCATAGTGCATGGCCAGAGCGTGTACCAGCTGCCTTGCCGTAGTGAACACTGGTCCTCTTTCAAACACAGAGAAGGAGAGCGGAGTGTGGTCGGAGGCTATGTACAGCTTCAGGGACGCATGGATGCTGATGAGCAGGCTCACTGGCTGGATGACCAGCTTCCGTAACTTCACTGGGTTCACCAACGCCTTGGCGTGCTGTGTCACCTGCACGGGCAGCACCTGCCTCCCTGTAAAGAGCTGTGCATGGTGACCAGCCATCCTGCTGTGAGGAAGATAGGTGTCAAATAAAGTTTTGATGTAGTATACAAAGGTGTCCTCCACATACAGCCGTGCTGGTTTCAGTTCAAAGGTGAACTCGCTGACATCGAGGAGGACATCCTTCCCCTCAGACACAGTGAGGCAAAGTTTGATGAAGCAATTCTCCTTGTATTCTTCCAAGGCTTTGCTGCAGATCAGGAGGCTCTGCACTTTGGAATACTGAGCAGGGTCTGGTCTCTCTCCTTGGCAGACCAAGACAGCGAAATGGAAATTGGACTTGTTATAAAGCTGGTTGTCCAGCTGCAGGTCTCCGCAGTAGATTTCCACACCGTAAAGCTGGAAGAAGCTGGAGGGAGGATCTTCCCCTGGGAGGACACCAGGCACAGGAGACACATGGAGAAAAACGTTGTCCAGGGTGAGCCTCAGCAGTTCAGATGGTGCCTGGTGTGTGAGGTCATCAGACACAGCCAGGCTCAACTGGGTGATGAACATCCTGAAAGTGACCATCCTCTCCAGAGCTCTAGAGAAAGGGCAAAGCTTGTTAGTGTCTCTGGTTTCTTTCTTATTTCTGTTATGAGATAGAATCTCATAACAAGGGAATACTCAACACGTCTGGGAAATGTTCCCCCTGGGACGACAAGTTCTTGTCATGTTGCTGTATGTGTGTTCTCTTATCAACACACCCAGATTTTTTTCTCCAATTCTTCATTTTACACATTAATTCTCTGTTATGATAATCATGGCATAAAGAGAAGTAACACTCCTTATATTAAAAAAGATGAGCTAAGCAGAAAAATGAGGTCAACATGTACTTATCAACCCTGCACACAGCATGTACCTATCAACTCTACACACAGCATGTACCCATCAGCACTGCACACAGCAAGTACCCATCAGCACTGTACACAGCATGTACCCATCAGCATTGCACACAGCATGTACCCATCAGCACTGCACACAGCATGTACCCATCAGCACTGCACACAGCACGTACCCATCAGCACTGCACACAGCATGTACCCATCAGCATTGCATACAGCATGTACCCATCAACCCTGCACACACCATGTACCCATCAGCACTGTACACAGCATGTACCCATCAGCATTGCACACAGCATGTACCCATCAGCACTGCACACAGCATGTACCCATCAGCACTGCACACAAGCATGTACCCATCAGCATTGCATACAGCATGTACCCATCAGTACTGCACACAGCATGTACCCATCAGCACTGCACACAAGCATATACCCATCAGCATTGCACACAGCATGTACCCATCAGCACTGCACATAGCATGTACCCACCAGCACTGCACACAGCATGTACCCATCAGCACTGCACACAGCATGTACCCATCAGCACTGCATACAGCATGTACCCATCAGCACTGTACACAGCATGTACCCATCAGCACTGTACACAGCATGTACCCATCAGCACTGCACACAGCATGTACCCATCAGCACTGCACACAGCATATACCCATCAGCACTGCATACACCATGTACCCATCAGCACTGCACACAGCATGTACCCATCAGCACTGCACACACCATGTACCCATCAGCACTGCACACACCATGTACCCATCAGTACTGCACACAGCATGTACCCATCAGCACTGCACACACCATGTACCCATCAGCACTGCACACAAACATGTACCCATCAACCCTGCACACACCATGTACCCATCAACCCTGCACACACCATGTACCCATCAACCCTGCACACACCATGTACCCATCAGTACTGCACACAGCATGTACCCATCAGCACTGCACACAAACATGTACCCATCAGCACTGCACACAAGCATGTACCCATCAGCACTGCACACAGCATGTACCCATCAGCACTGCACACAAGCATGTCCTGCTCTCCCTGTTCTCACTTGTAAAGCTGAAGAGCTCCTGGCCAGGTCCATGTCCTCTTTGGGGCACTTCACCCTCTCCACTCACCATTACTCTAGCAAGCCATGTTACCTTCCTCTGCAATATAGTGTTATTCCTCTTCTGAGTGAACAAAACCCTATTATAACATCACTTCCTTTCTACCTATTTCCCATTTCTCTGATCCTCTTTAGTAAAAACTGAAAGCATTTCCACAAACATTTTCTCTGATTCTTTCCTTTCTTTTCTTTCTGAAACTTGCTGCAAGCTGGCTTATACTCCCTGGTCTGACAAGCCTGCCCCTATGAAGGTCACGAGTGTTAAAGTGAAAGCTGGCTTTCCGCTTAGCACTCCATGCCCCTCTCCCAGGACACACATCCTTCCTTGCCTCTCACCTGGCTGCTCCTTTGGGCTCACAGTGCCCTGGCTCTGCTATCTTTTGTGCCAGGTGCTCTGTTTGCTTTAGGCCTCAGCACTGGCTGTGAGCTGGGTCTGGAGAGCACTCTCTCCATTAGATGAGGTCCTTAACTGCCTTGCTGTTTTCAAGTTTAAACACTACTCTCTTGATAAGGTTCTCTCAAACTAACTTTTCAACAACTCAATTCTCCATGTCCCAAGGCCCTCACACATTGACACTCACACATCTCTAATGGCTGTTTTTCAGCTCCGTAGAGCACTGATCTACTATGCTCATGGAATTTCTGTGCTCCAGCCTTTCCCATTCTGTGCTTGTGAGAGTGGAACTTTCTCTCACTGTTTCCCTATTCCTAGGTAAAACCTGACATCCAGCAAGCACTTGAAAGCATGACCCAGGGAAGTGCAAGCCAAGCAGATCTGAGTAGACACTGTGCTGTTCTTATTGTACCTCCACATGTGAGCATTGTGGCTGCTCTCATTAAGACTCATACCTTAGATGATATTTCTGAAATACACATGTAAGCTTGAGATTTTGTGTTATATAACTTAAATTTTATTCTCCAATTTAGTTATACTGTTGTTTTCTTCCTTCCTTCTATTCATCCATCCATCCTTCCTTCCTTCCTTCCTTCCTTCCTTCCTTCCTTTCTTTCTTCCTTCCTTTCTTTCTTTCTTTCTTCCTTTCTCTCTTTCTACAAACACTTTTAGACTATATAAGCATTCCTATCTAATATTATTTGAAGTATTATAAAAAATTAGCAGAGTCCAAACTAACGAGGTTTTAGTCATATATAGATACAAGGAATTTATTCTTAAAAGTCCTAAATAAATGCATAAAAATTGGTTTTATTATTTTTTATTGTAAATTAATTTGGGGATTATAAGATACTCACTCTATTACAGAAAATTACTATACAGAAATTATTAAACACGGAAAAACCCAGTTTGATTTTTTTCTTTCTCTTCCAGTATTGTCTATTTACACAGATAGAATATACATGTCTTTATATAATCAGCATCATAATAGGTTTGCTTTACTCTATATTAGATCACATGCTTCCAGTCCACTGCAATCAATAACACCTATATCCTGTGATATATTTGATATTTGTACACTTAATATCATGTCACTATAACTAACAATGAAATAAACACTTCTGTGTATATCCTTGCCTACTGTTTTCATGATTTTCTGAACTCTTAAAACTTTTCAAAGTGGAATTTCTAACGCAATGCTCTCAACCTTCCTAACACTGCAACCCTTTAATACCGATCTTCACCCTGTAGTGACCACTGACCATAAAATTATCTTCATTGCTACCTCTTAACTGTAATATTGCTACTGTTATGAATCATCATGTAAATGTTTTCTAATGGTCTTAGGTGAACCCTATCAAAGGGTCATTCGACCCTCAAAAGGGTCATGACACAGATTGAGAACCACTGAGATCCAAAGGGGGTTTTGAATTCATGTTCAATATGTAGATATGTGGTACTAAGAGTGCTCAAGAAAATGGTAATTACTTCCCTATGACAGCTGTGTATGATGAAATGCTACTGTTAACTGGTAGGTACTACCTTATTTCTATTTCTATCTTTGAATATTTTTATTTCTATTTCCTCTTCTTATAATTTTCCATTCATGTCCTTTATCCTCATTTTCTGTTTTGGGAGGAGAGGATATCTTTACATTATTTCTACTGAATTATATGATTATTTTAAGTTTAGGATATTAATTATTCTCATGGCTTATATTTTTATTTTTTTATTTAGTTTTTGGAGGGTGAATGCTTATGTCCTGGTTCATATGTGTAGGTTAGAGAACGACTTGTGGGAACTGGGTCACTCTTTCTACCATGTGAGCTGTGGGCATAGAATCAGATCAGACCTGGTGGAATAAACTTCTTCCTGGGAGCCATTCCTTTCTCATCTAACTTTTTGAGAAAGGGTCTCTCTCAACTGTAGCTTTGCACTTGGGTTGGCCTGGCTGGAGAGGGAGCCCCCAGGGTCTGCATGTCTCCAGTGGACAGGGAGCCCCCAGGGTCTGCATGTCTTCAGTGAACAGGGAGCCCTCAGGGTCTGCATGTCTCCAGTGGACAGGGAGCCCCCAGGGTCTGCGTGTCTCCAGTGGACAGTGGGCCCCCAGGGTCTGCGTGTCTCCAGGCCCATGATGCTACCTGGCTTTCCCGCAGATGCTGACCTCTGTCCCCATGCTCACACAGCTGGCACTTTACCCACTGTGCCATCTCCCCAGCCTCCTTGAAGATAGAAGTGTATCAAAGGCTCTAGGAAGTATGTTTATACTTACTGTTTGGTCTAACTGCAAAGTCTAGTTATTTACAAAGTTGTTTTGTGGATTTAGAGATACTAGCTTGCATCTTAAACTAGTAATAATGGTATTATTTAGAAGAGCACGTCTTAGCTTGAAAATCAGTTTGCTGAACTTATTTTTCAGTTATGCTGAGCTGGGAGACTCAAGAAAGAGGCATTATTATTATTATTATTATTATTATTATTATTATTATCATCATCATCTATATATGCTGGAGGCATAATTTAATAACTAGATCTTTACTTATGGTAATTAACCCAAACCCTTAGTATGTGTGTAGGGACAACAAGAATGATAAGTAGTATATTTATCATTTTATGATGTGACAAGAATGACAAATAATAAGTTTACAATATTATAAAGAAAGTTTACTATACTGCTGCTAGAAAACTAACCCACCTGCTGGTGCTGGTAAAAATGGGTCCTGCTTTTCCTTCCGGGGCTAGAATGATCAAGACTGTGCCACACTGTTGGGTGATGTCCACATACACATAGCCAAAGCCAGGGAGGAATACAACCTGTCAAAAGAATGTTCCAAATATGATTAATAAGAAATAAGAACACTGTTGAGATGGCTGATTTAAAGTGTCTCGAGTTCTGATTCAGCATGCAAACACTTTCTAACCATGTGTACAAGCTATTTGGTTGACTTGAAAAAAAAATCAAATCCAGATTTTTCAATATCCAAGCTGTAAGGTTCATAGAAACAATGATGGATGATGGAGCGTGAGTGTCTTCATTTTCTGGTTTTTGGAATTGGCACTAGCCCCGTGTGGGCTGGAGGCCAGCCATAGGGCCAGCATTTTGTGTGCATATGAATTGCTGTGGGAAAAAAACCCTTAAAATTCAGGACTGTAAATGCAATGTACAAACCTTTCAGGTGCTTGCATTTTGACTTACTATCACAGGGACAATCCTACAGGCTGAACATAAAAAACAAAAATACTCTCACCAAATCTAGGAATAAACTCCAAGATCCCTCATATGACCAAAGATTTCAGTAAGTTCATTCGCTTAGTCTCAAAGTTAATTTTCCAGCCACGAGAAAGCTAACGAATAAAAGAGCCCCTGCTATCTGAGAAGCCAGGTGCCAGCCCAGCAGAACAGATGTCCTTCTGCATTAATACCAGTATTGCCTAACTGGATAAACATGTGAAACAGACCAGAACTATGTGAAAAACAACTGCAAGAACATCATGTCCACAGCTAAGGTACCTAAGGGAAGAGGCAAGAGCCTCCATGTGCTGGAATGCTGGGTCTCATGATCTGCAGTGTGACATATGTCCAAGTCTGGACCCTTCATTATGTTTAAGACAGAGATAAAAGAGCAAAGACTGACAATCCCTAGATGAAGAAACAAAGCTAGACATTTGCCTGACAAGCAGTGAATGTGTTCTAACGGAACACAAAGGCACCACAGAGTATTTACAGAGATTCATGGGAAAAAGTCATGGACTCACACATGGAAGCAATGTCTTGGTCCATGGGCCTCTTTTACTGTGGCTCCTTCCACAGAAATCCTGACCACTACAAGCTTCCAGGGCACCTGGATGCCATCCTGCCTCTTCTTTCTCCCCATTGTGCCCAACTGTGACAAGGGCCTCTGCCCTTCTACTGTTAAAGTCTCAACCCTCACCTACATTCACCTCCACTCTTGGGCTCTCTGTACCTAGAACAGTCCCCAACACAACTCAAAACACACATGTGCATCTTTAACACAGTTTGAAGGACACCTTATTCTATGAAGTTGTTACGTGTTTTTATTCCCCTCCTTATCTCTGCATTCTAAGATCAGATAAACACACTTCTACGTGATCACAAAGGCCATTATTTATTAACTGTTTACAGATCTGACTCAACTGCTGGAGTCTAAACTTTTTGAGAACAAGGAAAGGCCAATTTGCTGTGTTTGTCTTCTATATAGCCAAGTCTCCGCAACTGTTTTCCAAAAAATATTTCAAAGGACTCTGTATCCTGAATTTTCTCTAATTGTTCCAAGAAAAATTTGATTATCATAAAAATTAAAATGTCTCATCTTAAAATCTAAAACTAAATGAATTATCAGAGAAACATTCCTGTTATAAAAGCCACCACTTGGCTGGCCAGATGGCTCAGTAAGTAAAGGTGCTTGCTATCATCGCCAATGAACTGAGTTTGATCTCTGAGATTTACATGACAGAAGGAATCTATTTGAGAATATAAGAAAATCTACTAGAAAATCTATATAGAGAATCCAAGCTGCCTACTCTCATTGACCTCAGCTCCCATGTGTACATACCTACACTAAATAAATGTAATTTCAAAGAAAATCAAAGGTATTCTTTGTACGAAAGCCTTTCTCCTATTTAAACATTCAGTCACCCTTTGTAAGATAGTTTTCTCCAGGCTGACATTGGGGTTACTAACTGGGTGTAAGCCTTTAAAGCTTCCTGTCTTTCTTGTCCTTGACTTGACCCTATGACCCAGAGTTTTAGCAGAGATGCCATGCCTCGGGGAAGGAAATGCAATGATCAGAACAGGGAACGAGTTAGTGTTCAGCTCACTCTCCAAGCAATCTCCAGGGACCAGGAAATGAAGATGCTTAAGTAGTCTAAGGTAATACAGACAGGGCTGCCTGATGGACTGTATTAGGTACTCAAGGGACTTTTGATAGTAAGAAAATTAACCTAAATTTTCAAGGTACTTCTGACTAAAATGTCTGGACTTTGATTTTTGCTGTCTATCTTCCCTCAACACTGAGAATGAAAAAAAGAAAATTCTGACCCAGAGCACCTCTCCTTGCCTCTTTCTGTAGTCAGAGCAACAAACCACAACTTTGTACAATGCAGAAGACTGACCAGGAATTAGCTACTTGAAGTGATTTGAATTGCTTCCCTAGACTTGTAAAATTGAGTCCTTGGCCCCCAGTTGATGAAACTGTTTATGAAGGATTAGGAGGTGTGTTAATGGAGATGTGTCACTGGAGGTGAGTTCTGAGGTTTCAAGAGACTTGGCTGGTTCTAGTGTTTTTTTCTTTGCCTCCTACATACAGATCAAGATGTGAGCTCTTGATGCTCCTGCCAGCATAGCTTGTGCTATGGTATGGTATGATATGATATGGTATGCTATCCTATGCTGTACTGTGCTGTGCTGTGTTAAGCTATGCTATGCTATGCTATGCTATGCTATGCTATGCTATGCTATGCTGTAACTCTAACCCTCTGAAACCACGAGGCCAATTAAGTGCTTTCTTTATAAGCTGCTTCGGTCATGGTGTGTTGTCATAGCAGTCATAGCAAAAGAAGAACACTAAGACAATTCCAAAGAGAGTTAAGGACCAATACCCAAGCTTCCAGAGATTTCAAGGAAATCCTTGTCTGCCTCTGATTGCACTGTCATTCAATCACTTCATCCAGTTTTTGACAAGACCACAGAGAACCTATTAAGAATCAATCATCAGAGAAGGCCGGGTAGTGGTGGCGCACGCCTATAATCCCAGCACTTGGGAGGCAGAGGCAGGTAGATTTCTGAGTTTGAGGCCAGCCTGGTCTACAGAGTGACTTCCAGGACAGCCAGGGCTACATAGAGAAATCCTGTCTCAAAAAACCAAAAAAACCTAAAAAACAAAAAACAAAATCATCAGAGAAGATAAAATCATATCCTTCAATTGCTCACAAAAAGGATAGTGCTAAGTATAGTGTATAAATAGTAAGACAAATGAATAGCTTTAAAAAAGGTATGTGATGCCTCCGTCCACATGTACTAGCCAGTTAGAGATGCGTGTGCATACCATAGACTCAAGAGTATTGTGTCCACTTTCCTTACACTTTTGGCCAGCACATCTGGGGTACAGGACAGGCAGATAATGTAAATAGATAACTTTGAAAAGCAGCTCTGTGGCAGATCTCCCTACAGCACAGAGCAGGATTTGCACCCACCCTTGCAGGTCTTATCAGAAGCTTTGGCCACTGCTGAGCTAAGGCACAGGAAGCAGAGCCACTCTGTTCCCTGCCACACAGACTATTAGATGGGCTTCTGTTACCGATCAGTGCTTGGCCACATTGCCCACTGCCTGATACTGGAAATACAGTTTTACTAGAACAGAGCCCTCTCTCTAATAATGGAGTTAAGTTACACCAGAGATAATATGGGCCAACAGCCTAAAACTATGGTTTCTTCTTAGAGTTGTGGTATACCTCACATCTAGGTATCCATACTCTTTTGTATGATTCTTTCTTTAGTTAATGGAACATTGGCAAACAGAAGCCTGGAAAAGCTTCTGCATTGACTTCTTGCTGCCACACAGGATTCCTGGTCTGGCTCACACAGTAAAGGCCACACAGTGAGAAAGCTGTCCAGATCACCCAGATTAAAGTAGGTTATTCCTCCACACAGAAAAAACACTCATGAGACCATGTTATGCAATAATCATGAGAACCTGTTCATCATGGTTATAAACCAAGGTCTCCAAATAGTCTGTCACAATGGAACAGATATAAGGTGATTGGAGCCTCTATTGATCTGGGTCCCTGAGGGACCACAGCCCCTAATGATAAGCATAGGGCATGTAGTATAAACCTAGGCACAATCTTGCTTAGCCCATAGATTCACATAGAATAGAGGCAGGGTTCAAGAAAACCTCAGAAGATGGGGCCCTGGCTTAATGGTCAGGCAGTTAAAGTGGACAGTGAAAGCTACAAAAATGGGGGTGCCATATTAATGTCAAAGCATTCTGTCAAACTATGGCCAGAAAGTACTCAGGAGACAACCCAGGGCAGAATATGAAGGGCTTGCGAACACACTGACAGGATTGCTGGCCATTGCTGGCTGTGTCTAGTAATGAATGAAAAACAATTGATCTGGATATTCTGCACCTTGAAAATAAGTGTTCTGTAGGACATTGATGGCCCTAGCATCTGCATTCCCTTTAGTTTGACTGCAGAAATCATGATTGTGTTCTCATGTGACCAAGAAAGCCCTCTCAGTTCTTCTGGCACGAACAGTTAAAGTAAAGAAATTCATTGGCCATCAATTCTTCAGTTCATTCTGTTTCTTACATATGGAATAAAAGTTATACACATCCATTGTCTTAGGGTTTTACTGCTGTGAACAGACACCATGACCAAGGCAAGTCTTATAAAGGACATTTAATTGAGGTTGGCTTATGGGTTCAGAGGTTCAATCCATTATCATCAAGGCAGGAGCAAGGCAGCACCCAGGTAGGCATGGTGCAGGAGGAGCTGAGAGTTCTACACCTTCATCTGCAGGCTGCTAGTAGAAGACTAGCTTCCAGGCAGTTAGGAGTAGGGTCTTAAAGCCCATACCCACAGTGACACACCTACTCCAACAAGGCCACACCTCCAAATAGTGCCACTCCCTGGGCCAAGCATATGCAAACTATCACACCCACTAAACCACAACTGAGCTTTTCTGTTTCTTTCTTTCTTCCTTTTTTTTTTTTTTCTTTCAACCTCTTTGTGAAACCCAGCTTTTCTGTTTCTGAGTAATGATGCATACTATGCTGGGACAGATGGTTACCCATGACCCAGCAGGTGAGGCCTCACCAGACAATGGATTTGCCAGTACCTTGATTTTTAGACTTTCTAGACTCCAGAAAATGAGAAATAAATGTCTGCTACTTATGAGCTTCCCAACATACAGTACTTGTTATAGTAGTGCATATAGACTAATGTTAAAAACCCCAAAGAGCAAGAGATAGTCTAACAGTCTCTGAACAAAGGTGGGTAAACAGTCTGATAATAGATACAGGTAGTGGAATTACAGGTTAAAACTTATTAATGTTGCAGTGATTAAGAATTCAACTTAATGCTACACTTTCAGTACAACACAACTTAGGAATAATGCAAGCAAAGAAACAGGCTTTTAAAGGATAAGGATTAGAGTTATTGCCTGGTGGGTGGGACCCGAGTAGGTAAGAAGTCAACTTAGCTTTGGAGAAATTACAATAGTCTTATGAGCCCAGGCTAAAAGGAACTGATTATTTGAGCATCAATCAAAGCTTTGCATGGCCAAGGAAGATATCCTAAGGGCTGACCAGGCACCTGAAGAGTTCTGAGATGGTCTGCTCCTAGGAGAAGGGACAGGGCTTAAAGATGGTTTCCTGTTTCAGGTGTAAACTCCTCAGGATGTTCCCAGAGAAACTTCAGAATTGGCATGGACATGAGGCTGCTGTATGTCTCTCACTTTCCTCCTTTCCCCGTTGGAGACATTATCCTGTTCTACAAAATAGCAGGGAGAGGAGACAGTGGGGTTCTTAGGTCTATAGACCTGAAAGGAGAAGGGACTTCATTTTGATGTAATGAGTGGGTAAAGTTTTTATTTATTTCACATGTGGGAGAAAGATGACTTGAATGATTGATAGCCAAGGAGGTTTTTCTTGAGGGGAACAGAGGGAGACAGTGGTTTGTTACCACGGTGTGGCCTGGTATTCAGGTCTAGCTTGCATTTTCCACTGCACTCTAGTCACCCACTTGTGGTGCTTCTGTAAGGGAGTATCCAGAGAGGTTTGAGTGCGGGGAGACCTGCCTGATTTGGGGTAACATCTTTCTGTGGGATGGGGTTCTGAGTTGCATAGAAAGAGGAAAAAAGTGAGCCGAGCACAACACCCCCTCTGCACTGAGTGCAGAAGCACTCTCCAGTCCTCCCTGCCAGGGTGGCCTGTGAGCTGGAGGTGTTGGATATTTAGTGACAGTAAAGGGAGAAGCAACTGGATGAGCAAATGTATAGTCATAAGCTGCTGCTTGTCGTGGAGCTCTTGTGTTCTGTGCTCCATGAGTCTGTGTCATAGAACTTCACTAAACTTTACCTGCTCTAAAGAACACCAAGCTGCCTGACGCTTAGCATTTCGCCTCTTACTACAACTACTAATACAAAAAATGTAAATATAATTTGTGCTTTTCTGGGCATTCCATTAAGTTTACCAAAATGATGTTTAGCCCATAATATTTTATAATTATATCAATTTAACTTTCCCAAGTAAATGGGTTTTGAGGTGACACATAGGAGGACACTGCTGGACGCCTTTTCTGTCACCTTGTGCTTTCCCCAGCAGCCTCGAGATGATCAGGGAGATCACAAGGGCCTTATAAAGCACTGCAATATGGTAGGCCACAGTAGACTTAAACAAAAGTTAATCTTGTCATTGATTTCCATTCTTCACTGATCCCTTCCTCATTTGGTCTCCAGCTTCTACAGTACTTCCTGATGGCCTGATTATTTCCTACCTGAGTGCTTCTGCCTCCCTCAAATTCTGTTGTTTTCCTTGGGCAGAAGACAGGCACTGCTATCTTTGATTCTCAGCCTATTCTGGCTCCCTTTCAACAACCAAAGTTTTCTATCCCATTGTCTGCTTTATTGCTATGCTAAATACCATGACCAAAGGCAACACGGGAGGAGAGGGTTTATTTCACCTCACAGCTTATGCCCCTTATGGACCTTCTCTCAGCCTGCTTTAGGTGGCACCTCCCACAGGGAGCCTGGGCTTCAGTAGGAATCAGTCAAGAGAACACACTGGTTTGCCCACAGCCAATTTGGTGAGTGCATTTCTCAGTTCCTTCTTCCAAGTTTACACAAAACTAGCCAGCACACAGGACACAAGTAAAGTGCTTTGCTGAGCAATCCTGAAGACTGAATTTGATCCAGGAGACTCTGAAAATGAGAATCAACGCCCAAAACTTGCTCTTTGATTTCTACACTGTCATAAGATATGTATTCTAACACTAACACACACACACACACACACACACACAGAAATAAGACTTTTAGATACTTTTCTTCCTTCACAGAAAATCTAAGATTAAAATTGATAAAAGGCAATATAGTTTCCTACTTTAGCAATTTTAAGTTATAGATGGTACAAAACTTATCTAGTCCATGAAATGTTATGTCTACAATGAGCTGAAGATATGGTAATTAGGAATTTTTTTCAGCTGATTTAAGATATGACTCATTTTTCTTTTTTTTTCTTTTCTTTTCTTTTTTTTTTTTTTTTTTTTTTTTTTTTTTTTTTTTTTTTTTGATTTTTTGAGACAGGGTTTCTCTGTGTAGCCCTGGCTGTCCTGGAACTCACTCTGTAGACCAGGCTGGCCTTGAACTCAGAAATCTGTCTGCCTCTGTCTCCCAAGTGCTGGGATTAAAGGCGTGCGCTACCACACCCGGCGACTCATTTTTTATTAAAAAAAAATCCATGCCTATACTGAAGAAGAATACATTTAAATCTTGTTACTTATATACCCATGGGTGTAGTATTTGTTTAAAATTTTCTGCAAGTTTCTTAGGTTGTTTCACAGAACCCAGATGGTCCCCACACTCCTTCTACACCACAGATGAGCCTTACTCCTGCTCTGCTCCCAGGTGCTGGGTGCTGAGACCACAGCGATACACGGCCAGGCCTTCTTTCCTTTCCTATCCCCTCCTGCTTTTTTGTTCTTCTGAGACAGATTCTCTTGTAGCCCATGCTGGCTTCAAACCTGGTCTACAACAGAAGCTGCCTTTGAATGTCTGCTCTTCCTTTCATCACTCACCTACTGGGATTCTAGCATGCACATCCCCAGCTGTGCTGACTTGTTCTTTAAAGAGCATCTCAGCTAGAAGCAAAATGCTATGTGTGGGTTTTTTTTCTGGAGTTTGTCATGAACAGGTCTATGAGGTCTAAGAGAATATCTTCTCGCTTGCGTAGGGAGAGGGGGTAAGAAGCGGCCTGCTGTCGGCAGGGCTTTGTTCTAAGCTTTCCTTCTGCTTAAAATCTTGGGTTTAAACTCCCAGTCCACTTAGTCCAGCTTTGGGTGTAACATTTACACTGAGGGGATTATGGTAGACTACTGGCAATATGTTTAGAGTATCTGAAATATGCAGCACTTGATATACAGTATCATATAAGGTATTTGTACTGGGGAAATAGTGACAGTAACTGAAGCAGAGACATAGGTCAGATGTGCTAAATCTTTAGATAACACAATAGTGTCATGCATACGATCCATGCAATTGAGTTAAGTTTTCAAAATCTCTTAGTATCTTAGTAAGTTTGTTATTCCATGTTGGGCTGCACTCACACCTGCCTTTGGCTGCACACAGCCTGGGACATGACTGTCTCAGTTGCTGGCAGGTTGATGTGGAGATGCCTGTAAAGTCCTCTGGGCTGAGACATTTGGTTGGTGGCTAAAAATACGGATTTGGAACTTAGGAGGAGTGTGAGTGCCAGAGACATAACTGGGAGTGATCAGGTGATAGACAGTAGGTAGCTAAGGCTATGAAATGAGTTGTTAGATCTCTCAGAAAGAAAATGGAGAGGCAGTTCTAAGATAAAAGGAAAGCTTCGATAGGGAGATAAAAAGAGAACAGGACATATTCTGGGTAGGATTCACCAGCTATAGACGTTTTGAATAACATTTCAGAGAAATCTTTGCTCTTGGCTATCTCGGAAATGGTTGTGACTCAGCCAGAACAAATTATAACACATAGGAAACTCTAGACCAGGCCACTTGGAGGATACTTGAAAGGTTTCCTGGTATCAGTTCTGGCTCCAGTCTAGGGTTGGGATGTATGAGAGAAACAAGCAAGCAGCTCCATCACCTAACACAGTTTCTAACTTACTCACTCACTTTGACAATGTCTTCCATAGTCAAATTCCTGGACGGAGGACAGATACCAGTTGTGTCAAGCAGTAGCATTCATGGCAACTCTTGTGGCAACACCAAAATACACTGATTGTCAACTGTGTCCTGGCTCATTACAGTCCTTAGTAGATGTATCTCATTATAGTTTTATAGATATGACCTATATTCAGCACAATTTAAGTGCTTTTGGGAACACTATGTTACAATAGACCCATGGAGTGGATAAAAATATTTTCTGGTGTGCTGCTTGGTGATTTAACTGAGTTACAAAGAAAGCGTCTAGGAGAACCCTGGGTTTTCTCACTAAACATCCTTCTTACTGGCTTGGATGAATATATAGAATATATGCTCACCGTATCTGTACAGGAAATAAAGCTACCATGAATACTTAATATACTAAATGAGAAGTGTCACTTACCAACCCCCAGCTTTTGTTTTTTTAGTAAGTACTTTCAACAAGATAGGCTAGGCCAACAGTAACAAGACAATCTTAATGTGCTGGGGATAAATGTAAAGTCTTATTATTGGGTTCAAAAAGTCAACTGTATAGCAAGTCATCTGCTAAAGACCTGGGGGATGTGGCTGACCACAAATTCAGTAATAACAGTCTGAATTTGTTAATGAAAAGTCAAGTTACTGCTTTATTAATGGAAGCACTGGTTAGATCACATTTGGAATACTGTGTGTAATTCCAGTTGCCAGATTTTACAAAGGGAGCATAACACACTGCTGTGTTCAGACAAGGATAACTGTGATGATGTGTTGGGAGATCACATTTTGGTAAGGGAACACTTAGAGATGTCTAGGCTGCCATAAAAAACTGTAGTGTGACTGTAGCAGAGGGAAGTAAACACTCTGTGGTGTCCTATACCAGTGCTTCTCACTCTTCCTAATTTTGTAACGCTTTAATACAGTTCCTCATGTGGTGACCTCCAACTGTAAAATTATTTTTGTTGCTATTTCATAGCTAATTTTGTTCCTGTTATGAACAGTTAGGTAAAGCTCTGTGTTTTCTGATGGTCTCAGGTAGCCCTTGTGAAAAGGTCATTTGCCCCCAAAGGGTATGCAAAATAGAGACAGCTTCCAGTTGTCTGAGTTAGAACAATGCTTCTTAACATGTCCACTGGAAAAGCCACAGCTACGACATAGGGATGCTTTGAGATCAGACTCATGGAAGGGGCTCTGTACTAGGCAAAAGGGGGTGTAGAGAAAGCTGACCAGAGGCTGGTCAGTGACCTCTACTTAGTGGAGAGAAAATCCCCCTCTACAACTGGGGGATTTATGAGTAGATCCAGGGGCCAACTGGCTGTTTACACTCTGTAAGCTGCAGCTTCTCATCAGCAAAATACATTCAAAAGCTAGTTGGCTGGGCCATCTGAGAGCCTGTGGTGATCAATGATCTATCTTAGTAATAAAATTTACTACACTTTATTTACTCAGGTCTTTGAGGTGAGAATCACGCCTTATTTGGGGACATGGTAGTAGTGTCACATTCTTGTTACCCTGGTGCTTGCAAAGTGGAGAGAAGAGGATCCTTGGTGCTCCCAAGCTGACTAGCATAGTGAGCCTTGGATTCCAGAGAGAGTCACTGTCTCATTTTTATTTTTATTTTTATTTTTTTGACATTTAACGGCTCAGAAATAACATGCACAGGAGATGAAAAATGGCTTCATGGGTAAAGTGCCTGCAAATTTGAACATGAGGATTTGAGTTTAGATCCAAGAACACATGTGAAGCTAGATGCAGTAGTGTCTGTCTACAGTCTCACTGCTCCTAGAGGGAGGTGGAAGGTGGAGACAGGAAAATCTCTGAGAGACCCTACCTCAAATAAAGTAGAAGGTAAGGACTATGACTTCCACATGTATGCTGCACACATGTGTCCATACTTAGATGCATGCACATATGTGTATACATGTACAAAGATAAAAAGAAATTATTTTGCATAAACTGTCTAATGACTTTTCATGATCTTAGGTTGAAGCCCACCATTTTTGCAAGGTCACACATGGTCTTACTTAGTAAGACCTAAATGCCTCAGAACTCCATCTTCTCCTATTCTTTCTCTACACCACAGCCACCTTGGCATTTAGTGCCCTAAAGGGAGTAGGCTCCAATCTGAGCTTTGAAGCGTCCAACATATTCTTTCTGCTTAGAAAATCCTCCCACTCTCTTGTCTAATTCATACCTCCACAGCCTTGGAGGTACTGATGGCAGGCCCTCACCCAGGGAGTGGCACACTCCTAGCCCCACGCTTTCTTCAAGGGCACCAGTTTCCCTTCTTCACAGCACTTTGAGAGTGTGCAATAATATGACTGCTTGTTCTTACTAATGACTGTCTCTTTCGCATGTAAAGCTGACAGCATGGCACTTTTCTCAGAAGTGCTAAGCTTTGTTACTGTACATATCATGAATCTAGTACTTGTTGGCTGGATGAAGCAGGCTGTAAATAGTTGCTAGTTACATGGTAACCTCTGTGTGCTTTTTGTATCTTGCTTTGACTTTTTAAATACACCATTGTCTAACTACCAAAAATAAGGTTCTGACTACCAGAAACTGAAATCTGTATGCCACTACAGGGTTCCAAACAATTCTGCTGATAGGAGCAAAGAAATGACAAAATTATTCATGCATATTTGTTCTGTATGCCTTCACTGTTTACTGAGATTCTCTAGGCTCAAAGAATCTTTTTTTTTGAGGTTATAAATTTTTTGTATGTATTTTATTTTATTATACACTCTGTTTCAAAATTATAAAACGCAAGACTGTCCCAGGTAAAAAGAAATAGCCTAGAGATGTAGCTAGGATTGGCAGAAAGCCTGTACCTATTGTTAGCATTCTCTCTAAGCTCCACCTCACAGTTACCTGGCAACAGCCAGGTACTCTTGACTCATTATAAAAGGGGCTGCTTGCCCCCTCCTCATTCTTTTGTTCTTTCTCTGCTTCTCTACCTCCACCTGCAGCCCACCCCCCCCCCCCATGTGCTCATGGCCGACCTCTACTCTGCTTTTCCTTTTCCTCTTCCCTTTCTTCTCCTCTCCTCTCCCCCCTTTCTGCCTTTCTCTGCTTCTACTGCCCTCTTAACTCCCCTCCCCATGCCTTGAGTAAACTCTATTCTATACTATACTGGCTGGTCCCTCAGGGAGAAGGGATGCCTAAGCATGGGTCTGCTGAGGCATCCTCTCCCCCACACCTCACACACCTCCGTAGAACATATGCCCCCTCTTTATCTTTTTATAAACACAATACCCATAACAAATTTTTGAGTGATTTCACTCTGTTTATTTAGGTCAGGGTTAGAACTCAAGTCCTGCCCCCTCAGACCTAGGGCTGAGGAGTTACTGGAGGATGAGGCAGTGCTACCCAGAGCTGCTTTCCCACCAGGAGTCAGCCATTTCTCTCCCGGTGGTTTATATGCCTGAGTATGATTGAGGGTGTGTGAGGATGTCTGAAAGACATCTTCGTTCAGAGGAGGAAATGCACCACAGTCTGCAGGACATATGGCACACAGCTCCTAAAAGATGAATGGGAACATGAGCCTGCCTCAGCGGGGTCCTTCCTGCACAGGTGAGAAGGTGTTGGGAAGAGCACTTCTTCTGAGCTTTGAAGTATCCACAGTACAAAGGTTGAGGAAGTTTAAAGTGAATGGAAACTCCCAAAATGTAGTTTGGCAGGGAGCATGCCTATGGTAAAGAATTCCCTAGTCGTACATAAGTAAGATTTCAAAAATCTTCATGCTGATGCAGCCAGTCCCAGGATTTCTTTTGTACAGTGCTGAGACTGCAGACATCTGAGGCTGCACAGAGGCTCCAGGTTTTCAGCTCAAATGAGGGCTGCTGACTTTAAAGCTCACCCTGGGATGCTGGGCCAGCACAAAGCAGGTGGGCAGAGAGAAGGGCTCTCTACTGCTTACCCGGTCTTCCTTCTGTGCCTGAGCCTGTGTCTGCTTTACAGCTACTGCCTTCTCAGACCTCTCCCACTTCTCTCCCTTTGTAGATGATACACTTCATAAACTCTAGTCTAGAAGAACCCAGTCACTTAATTTTTCAGCCTTGCCCTCCATGACTCTGCCCCCGCCCACTCCCACCTCTTTCCCTCCGTGAGTGGAGTTCCTCTGCTTGTCCCTTGGGTCTCTCTCTGGACACTGTGTCACTCACCATCTTCTTACCTGCTCTTCTCCTGTGCTGTGACCAGTTCCTTCTATACTGTCCTCACCCTAAGAGAGAGCAGTTCTCCCTGCCTCTGTCTTCAGGCCTTCTGCTCACTCCAGGTTGTCATATCTTATTATTTTACTCTGCCTTTGTTTTCACTCTGCAGGCTTCTTTCTGAGCCATTGCCTGACCCAGGCGGGCTCTTTGCTCTGGGCTTGCAGGTCACACCTGGGATCCCCATGGCCTTCTGTACACAATCTTTTGGTAACTGTTGCTTCTTACTCAATGTACTCACCTGGCCATTAGATTACTCAGCTGGTCTTTATTAAGATCTTAGTGTGTTGACAGGCACTGGCTACAGGCTGTGGATACGGTATGTAACTATGGGACAGAAAATGACTTAAGTACAAATTAGGTGGCTATCAACAGATTAATGGGTGAAGAAAACATATCTACATATCCATCAGTCTATACATATCTATCTATCTATACATATGTATCCCCACATGGACCATTATTCAGACATAATTACAGAACTAAATTATGTCAACTTGCAGGAAAATTGATGGGACTGGAGATCATCATATTAAATGAACTGAACTAGACTCAGGAAGACAAGTACTATATGTTTTCTTTCACATATAATCAAAGTATATGATATACATGAATAAAAATGTAAAAAAAAAAAAAAGACAAGAATCCCAGTAAGAGCACCTACATGAAGTTTGGTATTAGAGACACTTGTGAGATGGTGACTTCTCAACTTCTTTGTAATGGAAACAACACTGCAAGGGTTTGTGTTTGCACTGTGTAACTTTTATATTTTCCATCCTCGCTGAATAAATATTATATAGAGGATTCTGGATGTTTAAAAAGAGAAGAGCAATTAAAACTACTGTATAAGCAGTAAATGCTGTATAAGCACAGAGAGGGCTCAAAGAGGGAGGCAGGAGAGTGCCAAGGAGCTACCATAACTCCTGAGAGGAGACAGAGTGCCCTGAGGACCAGGAAAGGATAGTCAAGGGTGTCTAAGTGAGGAGCAGCGCAGGCAGCACATGCTGGAGCTAGGCAGTACTGGATAGAATCTTAGGTCCTTTCAAATGCACGGGATTTAGGTCATGCTGCTGCTGGAGGGCTCCCATTTCTAGAACAAGTTGTAATTAGCTTGGCTGTTTTAAAGCTTAAAGAGTGAGGATGTTCAGGACAGTGCCAGGCAGACAGTGGCTCTTACATAACTATTATAATCATCATAATGTTTTATATTTTAACATATTTATAGACATTATAATGGTTATATTTGGCAGCTTTTGTGAAGAACAAATAATGTGAAAGACCTTTAAGAAAGTGTAAGCAGCTGGACATTGGTGGCGCACGCCTTTAATCCCAGCACTTGCGAGGCAGAGGCAGGCGTATTTCTGAGTTTGAGGCCAGCCTGGTCTACAGAGTGAGTTCCAGGATAGCCAGGGCTATACAGAGAAACCCTGTCTCGAAAAACCAAAAAAAAAAAAAAAAAAAAAAAAAAAAAAAAAAAAAAAAAAAAAAAAAAAAAAAAGTGTAAGCATAGATTTATTCAGTTATAAAAAGCAACGAAGCTCTGATACATAAGAAATCTTTAAGACAACATCGTCAGTGTGATAAACCAGGCTCCAAGAACAAATACTTCATTATTATCCTTATCTGAGATTCTTAGAGTGGACAAATTTTAGAGATACAGAAGCACAATAGAGGCACTGAGGCCAGGGAGAGGAAGATGAGTTTGTATGGTGATGAAAAGCCCTGAAATTAGGTAGTCATTGCTACAGCTTAGATATAAAAGGGCCCCAAAGGCTCATATAAAGGCTTGGTCTCCAGCTGGCAATGCTACCGAGGTTATTGAACTGTGAGGTGCTAACTTCATCAATGGAGCCAGCCATACCTAGATCCTAGCTGAATGAACAGGCAACTAGGAAGTGGGTCTTAGCTGAATGAGGTCACTGCAGGCATGCCGCAGAGGGATGGATTTTGTTCTGGTCTCTTCTCTCTCCATGCTTGTGGCATTCCCTGGTGAGAGGTTTTCCTCTCCATATTCTTACATCCCAATCTTGTCTGTCACTGGCCTAAGAGTATTAGAGCTAGCTGAAGTGAAAAGCTCTGAAACCATGAGCCAAAATAACCATTTTCCTTTAAGCTGATTGATTTTCTCAGGCATTTGTCATGTGACTGGAGAAAAGTGTGGTGACTGTACAATACTGCAAATATAGTTCAGTGTAAGCACAACACAAAAGAAATGCTAGGTTCAATGTCATCTTCAATACAAATAACACCAGGAACACTAAGAGGAAGGTAAGACGTTCAGTGCTGAAGTCTAAAGACCTATTTATGGAATGCTGAAGTCTAAAAACGTATTTACGGAGTTTTTGTAGATTACTAGCATAAACATACATATTTGAAAATTGGCATACTTTAAAAGAAAGAATTAATTAAGAGTTAATACTATAACCATCCAAAAATGTTGACAGCTGAACTGTGTATTTAAAGAAGTCTATAGAGCTGGCAAGATGAGTTCAGATTCCAGCAACCACATGGTGGCTCAAAACCACCTGTAATGAGATCTGACGCCCTCTTCTGGTGCGTCTGAAGACAGCTACACTGAATTACACCACAGAGAGCAGGGCCAAAGCGAGCAGGCTGGAGTTAGCGGGACCAGCAGAGGTCCTGAGTTTAATTCCCAGCAGCCACACACATGATAGCTCACGGCCATCTATACAGCTATAAATAAAATAAATCTTACAAAAAAAAGAAAGTCTATAAATTTATTTTATCTTTGACATTTTAGATCTGAGATGAATTCATTTTACCATGTGCCATCCTCACATATTTGGTGTAAAGTGTCCTCACACAGAACTAGTTTTAGCATTTATTTTTCATTTTTGAAATTCCTTCCTCTCTCCCTCTCTTTTCTCTATGTGTCTACATATGCTATGGCATGTGTGTGGAGGGCACAGGATGTGTGTGGGAGGTGGTTCTCTTTCTCCCACATGTCTCCTAGTGATTACACTAGGGTTGTCAGGTTCAGCAGAAGGAGTGTTTACATGCTGAGCTATCTTGTCAGTCCAACAAGTTCATCATTTAGAAATCTGAGCTCAATATCATGACCCATATGGAGAAAGGAGAGAATGGATTCTCATAGGTTGTTCTCTGGCTTTCACATATGCATCATGCTGTATGCATGCTCTCACACACAAATAATACACAAGGAAGGAAGGAGGGAGGGAGGGAGGGAAGGAGGGAGGGAGGCAGGGAAGGCAGGCAGCAAGCCAGCTGAGTCTGGGGTAAGCATCACTGACCTGTGTTCCCTGACTGTTGATGTCCACAGGGTCACTCCACTCAGCTGTCATTTCTTCCATCAAATCTACTCTCAGAAACAGGCTGGGAAGTAAATCCTTGGTCTTGCAGTCTGGGTAACTGATAATCTGGTAATACAGCTCATGATGAACTGAACTCTCCGGAGGAATTTTTTTGCAATAAACCTCAAACTTTGGAATATCTGAAAAGTTAAAAACAGGGCAGGGGCACAGGCAGACTTGGTCTTAGGGATGCCAAACAACGTGGCAAGAATAAGATACTTTAGAATTATTCATAGGACCACAGGTATTGATTACATCAAAATTTCCCAAGGAATCTACTCTTCTGCTGTTTTATTTCAGGGCTATGAAACTTACCTCTGATGTTCTCCTTTATGAGCATCGTTACTGGGCATTTGTTGTGGAAAACTACTCGAGGACTTGGGTCTTCAGAGAGGGTTAAGTAAGTGACTCCAAAGTGCTCTTGATATGTCAGTGCTACTGCCCTGGAACGACAAGCAACAACGTGGTTTCAGAGGCCACAGGCTTCTCTCCAGTTCATGTTTATTTGAACATACAGTATTCCAGACTCTGGGACATTGTTTTTCTAACTCAGAGGATATGTTTTCCAGAAAGGGAGACTGACCCTCATTTAATAGTTGATATACATATATATAGGTTTAGTAATTTCATAGTAGTGGTAGTATTCATTTACAATAAAATACTAAAAAATTCGAAAAAGGATTTAAAATTAAACCCTCCATGACACTATCATTGGATTGCTGGCCTTGTGCTAACCTTGCTTGTGGCCCTTGTCCTCAGTGCTTATGTGCCTTAAATTCTTCAAGTATGACACGTCTTCCTCCCTAAAGAGTTTGGTAAATTTTGGTAAAGGTAAAATTGACCCATTTTTAATTTCTTTCTTTTCTTTTTAGAATTCTAGAGAATTTGTGTGTTTGTTCTATTTTTATTCTAAATGTAGGCTATGAATTTTCACACAATGACCATAAGTTACAGGGCCTGTATTTTGGACATCAGAGCAAAGCTGCGATTCCTTGTTTTAAGCAGCTGCATAGGTACCATGAGGAGAAATTTCCCACTGTCCTATAGATTATCAAGTGGTATTAACGTTTAAACAAGAAGAAAACTTCTCTCTGATTACTGTACTAATTACCAGGATAAAAGAAAGTAGGCCGCTGCAGTTCTTAGTGGATGGTGAGGAAAGGGGTCACTATCCCCTGCCAGAGTCCTCCCCTAAAGCTGGTAAATCTAGAGCCAAGACTATAGAATCATACTTTTAGCTTGCCTACTTTAATATTTACATAAGATTAATTTATACTGTGA
Source organism: Mastomys coucha (assembly GCF_008632895.1). Classification (NCBI taxonomy): domain Eukaryota; kingdom Metazoa; phylum Chordata; class Mammalia; order Rodentia; family Muridae; genus Mastomys; species Mastomys coucha. The sequence continues at coordinate 74,891,959 of NW_022196913.1, read as the reverse complement.
GTCTTAGAGAACTTACATATAATTTCTATATCTTCTGTTAAAATTTTGACTTTCCATTTAAAAATAATTCATGTACCATTCAAGAGCATTCAACACATTTAACGTTATCTAAAACCAAATATAAAAGCAGCTATCCTCATAGGGCTGGGGGTGAAAATGCTTGTTCACAGGCGGTGGTGGCGCACACCTTTAATCCCAGCACTTAGGAGGCGGAGGCAGGTGGATCTCTGAGTTTGAGGCCAGCCTGGTCTACAGAGTGAGTTCCAGGACAGCCAGGGCTACACAGAGAAACCCTGTCTCAAAAAACCAAAAACCAAAACAAAACGAAAATGCTTGTTCAATCAGGATCTCTGTGACATGAAAGAAGAAGGGATGTATGGAGGGAACAGGACCTGACCTTTATGGAGATCTGTTAGGTAAATTGTAATCTTTAAAATGATTATTAAAACATCTTTCATACATCAAAAACCTGGGATGTCTTCAATCTCATAGTCTATAACTCAACCTTGAGAAGAGGGTTCCTCACAGGGTCACCGCATGACTTCTTTCATGGCTGTATACACTGTAAGTAAGCAATTCTGCAGAAAAGACACTAATACCATAAACCACAAGACAGTAGTCAGTATGAACAAACCCTTACACATCTCTGGCCCAATCCTGTGGTGATCATTTGCATACTTTGTGATTTGCATTTGGAACAGCTTTCATGCAGGAACAACCACAGGACAGAATATTCCTTGGCATGTGTTTATCTACATTACTATCTCTCTAAATGTCTTATGTGAAAAATTCCATATTGAAGTAAAAGTAAAATATTGGAAAAGCAAAACTTTCCAACTTGATTCTCTTGGATTTCTTGCCTTCATTTCTCATCACTGTGTAGTCAGAGCTCCTCAAGGATGTGTCTCCTGCTTTCATTACCACACATCCCTGCTGCTTGATGACTGCACAGCACCATCCCAGCCCCCTGCAGCATAAGGTGCAAATGGGAAAATCATCTAAGCAGACAACCTGTTTGTGATCATGACCTCTGTTCAACTGTATCCAATGTCTCAAAGTACTTTCATTAAAGATAAAAGAGCACCTAGAATTACATAGGAGAGCACTGATATTCAGTCTCTCCTGGCCTCCTGATGAGCAGCAACAAGGACATGCAAAGAGTGTTTGCACTTGGCTAAAATACCTGGTGCAGAATCCATTTTCCCTCAAGGTTCCAAAGGGCACTGCTATACTCTGTCTGGGAAACTCTCGTCTGATGATGGCTGGCAGGCTCCAGCACTGAGAGCTGTTGGCACCTGGTACAGGAGAAAAGCCCAGCAATATCTGTTTCTGAAGCATGGTTGTGTCTAGTACTGATGGCCCCACATCAGGCATGATGTCCCAGCAAGGCAGGGAGCTGGATTTCACAGCAGGAAGCTCTCCCCCTGGGCAAATGCTAAAAGTAGCACTGTCTGGAACATGAAAATGCTGGAAAGACAACACAGAGGGGACATGTTCACTATAGTAGCACAGAGAAGCATCTCTTCTAAGAAACCAAAATCATGTGTTCTCACCAAGTGGCCACGATGGGGACATGGACATGCCAGTGATCCTGTCTCCACCCAAAGGCCCTAATGTGACAGGGGCAGCAGTGCCAAGCAAAGGGCTGCCTCTCAGGCATAAGAAAACATGGCAGCATCAGGCTGACTTAAAAAAGACAGTGTCAAGTTCTCATGGTCCCAATGGCCTGTGGAGAGAGATGCCATGTACCTAAGAGGAAGCTGTGTTGGATGGGGGAATCTGGAGAAACACATCTGAAGGAGGTTCAGGATAAGGAACTGGGGACTCAAAAGAAAACAGTAAGGCTCACTTGCAGGAGGAAAATGCTTTGACCCCAGTCTTTAAATTGACTTTTATGGTTTATGATATAAGAGCCTTTCCATTGAAAATTTTATTACACTTATTTGTTTATTTAGTGTGTTTGTATGTATACACATGCACACCTGACATCAGAGAACAACTTGCTGGGACTGGCTCTACTCTGCTACATGGGTTCGCCAGAACAAACTCAGGCTGTTGGGCTTAGTAGCAGGCACGCTTAGCCACAGAGCCATCTCGGTGATTCAAGCAGCCTCTGATTTTTAGACTTAAAAAAAAAAAGAAATCCCTTACTGTTCCATAGCCTCCCAGAGTATCTAGGGACTATCATCTCTGGAAAAAAATCCTAGCTTTGCTGAGGAAGGGTCAGAGTTGAAACGGGACACTGCTTGGCTGCAGGAGGCAGGAGGCCTCCACTGCTTTCTAGGAAGACGTGCCAAGACAGTGAAGCATGGTGAAATTCCATTGTTCAGATGTTTTGTAATTACACAATTTGCTCAAGTTAAAGGGGAGACATTCATTCTATTTGATTATTTGAAAATAATCTTTAGGAGCCAAAAAGAACAATGCTGAGCATAGACTACAGTAAACAGTGATGATCATCTATTAGATAGTTCTGACAGCAAGAAAGAGCTGTAGCACATTGTTTTGAAAAACAATTCTTTACCTTCTTAAAATATGAATGTTCTTGTTAGTTTTATAAAGAACCATGTTAATTATCCTAAAGATCATTGGATTTGTTTCCTGCACACGTTGCCATGATGAGAAGTGGCCCATCAGTACTGCCATGTCTCACAGCCATGGCTCAGTTCAGGTGCCAGTCGCATACTCATTATGAAGGCTCAGCAGCCATGGTGGAGAGAGCTGCGTCAGCACTTTCCAGGGCTGCGGCAGCCAGCATTTCTGCTCACTTGTCCCTGTGGCAACTTCAACTTGCCATCTATGGTCTTAAATTCAGCACAAATAAGATTTCTACAGTCAGTGTTAGCATTTTCTTTGCCCCATGCTAAAAAAAGTTGAGTCTGTTTACAATGAACTGAGAGAAACTGAAAACCATGTTATGGATTACTTACCTCCTTTCCTGAATAGGGGTTGGAGACAGACAAATATGGCTTATAAAATATCTGATATGGAGTGTTATTGATTATTGTAGTCTTATCTTCAATCTGAATAACTTGTATACCATGCTGTACCATGGAGGAGATGCAGAACTGACACAACTGTGGGACAGAACAGAAAGACAACAGTTTTTACACTACAAAGATACACATGAAGAATTCTTGACTATTTTTTGTTTGTTTTGTGACAGAATCTTTACCAAGCTGGCCCCAATTTATGGATCCCCATGCCTTTAGATCTCTCAAGTGCAGGGATTACAAGTGTGTGGCCTTACATCTGGCCTCAACTATTTTTTAAATGTATTTTTTTTTTAATTTTATGTACATTGGTGTTTTTTCTGCATGTGTGTCTAAGGGTTTCAGGTCCTCTGGAACTGGAGTTGCAGACAGTTGTGAGCTGCCATGTGGGTGCTGGGAATTGAACGCAGGTCCGTTTGAAGAACAGCCATCTCTCCAGCTCCATGGCCTCAACAACTCTTTATTTATTATTTTTTTTTATGTATATAAGTACACTGTAGCTGTTCTGATGGTTGTGAGCCATCATGTAGTTGCTCCGGTCGGCCCACTTGCTCCGGCCTAAAGATTTATTTATTATTACATCTAAGTACACTGTAGCTGTCTTCAGATACACCAGAAGAGGGCGTTAGATCTCATTACAGATGGTTGTGAGTCACCATGTGGTTGCTGGGATTTGAACTTAGAACCTTCAGAAGAGCAGTCAGTACTCTTAACTGTATGTGGTACCCGGCAAGACACTGTCAGGTACAAACAAGCAGAAAGTGTATATAGATTGTACAGTATTGGTCGTATTTCTCCAATTACCAAATTAGAGAGATCACTGGATGACAATCAACAAATTTTCAATTCCTCATACTTTTGAATTTGAATTGATTAGGATACATTGGTAATATTAATTTTTGTATTAAGAGATACTAAGAAAAAGTAATTGTTACTTCCTGTTATTTTTATTGTTAGAGGTGGAATTATGTTTGTGTGGGTTTGTTGAAAGGCTACTTTCTTGCTTCTTCTAGGGTGTAGTTTTGCTCCTTATGTTGGTGTTTCCCATCTATTATCCTCTGTAGGGCTGGATTTGTGGAAAGATATTGTGTAAATTTTGTTTTGTCATGGAATATCTTGGTTTCTCCATCTATGGTAATTGAGAGTTTTGCTGGGTATAGTAGCCTGGGCTGGCATTTGTGTTCTCTTATGGTCTTTATGACATCTGCCTAGAATCTCCTAGCTTTCATGGTCTCTGGTGAGAAGTCTGGTGTAATTCTGATAGGCCTGCCTTTATAGCTTATTTGACCTTTATTCCTTACTGCTTTTAAAATTCTTTCTTTGTTTAGTGTATTTGGTGTTTTGATTATTATGTGACAGGAGGAATTTCTTTTCTGGTCCAGTCTATTTGGAGTTCAATAGGCTTCTTGTATGTTCATGGGCATCACTTTCTTTAGGTTAGGCAAGTTTTCTTCTATAATTTTGTTGAAGATATTTGCTGGCCCATTACATTGGGAGTCTTCACTCTCTTCTATACCTATTATCCTTAGGTTTGGTCTTCTCATTGCATTCTGGATTTCCTGGATTAGGAGCTTTTTGCTTTTTGCATTTTCTTTGACTGTTGTGTCAATGTTTTCTATGGTGTCTTCTGCTCCTGAGATTTTCTCTTCTATCTCTTGTATTCTGTTCGTGATGCTTGCATCTATGACTCCTGATCTCTTTCCTAAGTTTTCTATCTCCAAGGTTGTCTCCTGTTGTGATTTCTTTATTGTTTCTATTTCTATTTTTAGATCCTGGATGGTTTTGTTCATTTCCTTCACCTGTTTGATTGTATTTTCCTGTAGTTCTTTAAGGGATTTTTGTATTTCCTCTCTAAGAGCTCCTAGCTGTTTACCTGTGTTCTCTGTATTTCCTTAAGGGAGTTATTTATGTCCTTCTTAATGTCCTCTATCATCATCATGAGATATGATTTTAGATCCAAATCTTGCTTTTCCGGTGTGATGGTATGTCCAGGACTTGCTATGGTAGGAGAATTGGGTTCTGATGATGCCAACCAAGTAACCTTGGTTTCTGTTGCTTATGTTCTTACACTTGCCTCCAGACATCTGGTTATCTCTAGTGCTACCTGCCCTGGCTAAATCAGACTGAGGCCTGTCCTTCCTGTGATCCTGGTTATGTCAGAACTCTTCAGAGTCAAGCTGTCTCTGTGATCCTGTGATTCTGTGATCCTGGGCTAATTAGAGTGCCTTAGAGTACAGCTTCCTCTGTGAATTATGCGACTCACTGCAGAGTTTTTCACCCAAGGTCTGCTCAGGGTACCATCCTAGACAGACGGGAAGGAACCAGTGCCACTGATCTGGTGCAGGAATATATTTTTTTTGTTTGTTTAAAGATTTATTTTATTTACTTCATGTGTATGAGTACACTGTAGATGTACAGATGGCTGTGAGCCATCATGTGTATGGCGGCTGGGAATTGAACTCAGGATCTCTGCTGGCCTGCTAGCTCAGGCCCCACTTGCTCCAGCCCAAATCACTGTAGCTGTCTTCAGATGCACCAGAAGAGGGCATCAGATCTCATTACTGGTGGTTGTGAGTCACCATGTGGTTGCTGGGATTTGAACTCAGGACCTTCGGAAGAGCAGTCAGTGCTCTTACCTGCTGAGCCATTTCACCAGCCCAAGAACTTTTATCAAAAGATGGCAATGAAGAAAAAAAAATATTGACCCTCATATAACTTTATATTGTGTTTCTGATGTTTGAAGTATTTAATACATATTAATAAATATTTAAACTTCCAAGTCCTCACACCACCTACTTTCCATAGTACAGAAGAGGAAAACAGCTTGGCTGAGACACAGGAAAAGATGGAACCCATGTGGTCCAGCTTTATGGTTCTGCTTTTTATCATGTGTGATGTGTGTCATGTGTGTCATTTGCATTGTCTTGCAGCATTTCTAGTGAACAGCTAGAGCTGTCACCTGCCTGAAGGTATCCTTGTAATAGGCAGTACCCTCGGAACAGCATTCTCCAGGGAGGTTGGGAAATGTGTGCAGTCTCTGTAATTGGAGTCTCAAGGTCGAAACCACTTTTATAATAATAATATGGTGCTATTTATCTTTGTATTTTGATTCCTTCATAAATATACACTGGTATTTCCTAAAGGCAGTATAATATATGATGCCACATTCTTTTGACTAGTGGGATATATTGAAGTCCTTATATATTTTTAAGAAGTTATAGTTTCTTTTCTAATATGATAAAAATGGATAGAACCCAGTATTTTTAAAGAGTATAAAGGAGTCCTGAGCCTAAAATGTTTAAGAATTTTTCTATAGTTTGCCTTTTCCTTCCTTCCTTCTCCTCTCTTCCGTCTCTCCCTTTTTTCTATTCACACACAAACATTTAGTCAGTACATGCTGTGACCACTTTTAAGAAGCTAGATGTACTACTGGGTATTGGGTGGTAGTTTTCTACTTACAACTCTTCAGTTTCAGGTGATTTGAATGGCTCTTGCTCATGTACAAATACTATATATAGTACTTTGGTCAGCAGCAGCAACATGTGCTGCTCAGTCAACTTTGAGCAAAGTAATACCAGTCTTGAATACTGGCAAAGGGGAACTTCTTGTTTCAAGAAATTTTAGGTTTTTTTAAAAAGTGACTTAAGCATTCCTAACTTTTTTTCAAAAGGCTCTTTTAAAGATGCTCAACAAAAACCTAATTTCTCCCCAAGAGAAAGGGCCATTGTGAATGCTACTGTGCTGGTGAGGTGTTCCTTCTGTTCTCCCACTGAGGATGGCTAACATGATGATGAATCTCCCTGTTGTAGGCTATACAGGAACATAAACTGATGTGAGTCTATGACATACATTTCTGTATTACTCAGCTGATTGCCTTGTATAGGTTTTAGGTTTATGGTAAAAAGCACATGCCATTTGTATGTTACCAAAGATGTTCTTGGTATCCACAGCTCTAGAAGCATGGGGCAGGCCCACCCCTGCTAACTGTAACTCTTCCAGTATCAAAGAGGATTAATGCATCTTTCAACCCTCATTTGAGAAGTTTCTATTTTTAGTAGATGTTGGTTAACACAGAGACCCATAACTGATCAAGGTATAGAAAGACTGCATAATGCTTAGCACTGCAGGGAATGTATGTACTGTGTCACTTCCCAAGGCTCAGAGCGGGTTAGTGTATAAGCGCCAAAGGCAGTAGATGAAACAAAGAAACTGTCTTACAAACACTGCAGGGCAGCTGCACTCATGCAGGAACTCACAGCAGCTGCAATAGCACACAACAGATCTATGCACATCCAGGAAGACCAAAGGCCCAGATGGAGAGGGAAGTTGGATGTGGAATCCTATCTCTACCAGCAGAACTACTGGCATATAGGGAGAGGAGAACAGAGGGGAGGGGAGGGGAGGGGTAGGGAGGGGAGGGGAGGGGAGGGGAGAGACAGAGATTTCTCTAAGAGTGGAGCCCCCACCCATCACTATAAGCTATCCTGGATCCAATGGAAAACCACATATCAAATACAATTTTGACAGTAAAAATTGGTCTTGATTTCCTTTAAAGGACACAAAGTTTGGTGGGCACAGAAGGGGGAGTGAATATGATCAAAACACATTTTCTAAGCCTCTCAATCATGTGCTGAAGAATATGATTACTTCTTGTAACATTAATTCCATAAGAGAATCGGATTAGTCCTATCACTTTGATCAGCATACCCTTTCCAGCAAGATAACCATTCCTGTAGAGTCTTTGACCTCAGTGCTCATAGTGTTTGATACCCTACTTCCTGTTCTGAAGGAAGAGGTCAAAGACAGATTGTGAATATTTGGGAATAAGTCCAGTCCTCATACTATAAATCAAATGACTGGTGACAGCTCTGAAATGAAGCTGTTACTGGGTAAACTATGTAACCCAGGTTTTACCTCTAGTAAAGAAAAAAAAATTCCACTGTAAAACAGAAGTCTAGAAAGTTAAGAAAACAAGAAAACTGTTGTAATTATTTAGAGTAAGTGACACCAGAAAGGGACTTAGAAGGGGAGGCAGACATACTTGAAACACTCTACGGGCACACAAGCACTCCCCCTTGCACCACATCCACACAAACCTTACCTTCTGAGGTCCTGGGAAAGCACCGAGTCTGATTTCAGCATCGACAAATGCTTCTTCATCCAGTGTCACTACCTCACCATTCCCGCCATCTTTCCACTTTGGAGATGTCAGATTATGGACCAGTTTAATTGCTAATGACTTGTGCACAGTGTTTGTATTTGCCCAGTAAATTCCAATTTGAAAAGCTTCCTGGAAAAACAAAATGCCTCAACTGTATTGTTTTTAACCATTCCATATCTCCAGGATTAAAAAAATATATACAATAGATATATTAAGGCAACCAAATAGTCCCCTGTATTTTTATTTTGGTAATGACAACATGTATTTTATTTTGGTTTCCAATATCCTTTTGATTCACAATGATACTCAAGTTCAGGGAAGAGAGAAAAATCAACCTCAAGCTGTGACTACCCCATGAATTCCAAAAACTTAAAAAATTTAAGGTTTCATCTCATTTGACATCAGAAGAATATGCAACATTATGCCTATACAGGCTAACATTCCAATTCCATAAGGTAACTGCATCTGATTACTTCAAGAAATAGGAAAAATACAATTGAATAAAGATGCTTATAAACTGGAACTTCTGAAATTGTTCTCTACTAGGAAATACTTTTTGAAGATTTTCTTATAAATTTATATTGCTTTTTGAAATGGGTTAGCTTTATAAAGTCTCTGGTGGCAGACTATGAAGTCTTTCTGTAAGTTTTTAGTTTGTAGTTAGAATTTTCCACCCATGTCACAATGATTCTATGGTGTTATAATTAACAAGTGACATGCACAATTATGCACATCTAAGTACAGTTACAAAGACAAAGGCTGGGTGGTGGATTAGGGTTTAATTCAGCTCCTATGCTCCTCAAATATCTTGTACACAATGGGAATGTAAGTAGTATGTGTCAGCGGATGGAGTGATGATTTAGCCATGAGTAGTACTGCTGATGAGGAAAAACACATCTGAAAAATGTTTAAATATCAAAGAGCATTCCATACCCTTTATGTATGCACCTACCAGGTCAGTTTTCCATAAGGAATCCATCCTGTTAAGATGGAAGTGGAACCCCAGAATACAATCTAGTTATTGAGAGAAAAGAATATGCTAGTTTTATGTTATATTACCTGAAAATTAGGAGGAATAATAATTTTGCCAGCAGGAACCTGTAGAACAATCTTCTCTCCTTCAAACAGCCAGAGATCCCACTTGGACTGATTGATAAGCAGGGCCCAGGGTAGCAGTTCTATCAACAGGGTTCTAACATATGGTTTCCAGATTGACAGTTTGACTCGCATTGGGCTATCCCACTGACTCAGCTGCTCATTCCTGTTCCAAAGAACACATTCAAGTGACTCACTGAAATATGATGAGTTCAGGATTTATGAAGTATGTTTGAGCATTCCAGACACACAATGCTCCCACAGGATGCCACTGTGCAGGACACTACCACACTGCCACACACACTCACCCAGTGCTGCACTTGCAAGCAGGAGAAAGAAGCTTTTCATGTAATGATGATTTACTACTCTGAGTAAAAATATCCACAAAGCTAAACCAAACTAGATGACATCAGAATCTGACGCATTCAAAGGCTCTGCTCCATGGCATTTACTCTATCTACTATAGTGGTTAATCAAACTATAAAGTTGACTAGACTGAGAACTACATATGAGATTCCTAGCAAAACACACCTCTGGGTACACTGATGAGGATGTTTCAAGAGAGGATTAATTCTGAATGTGAGCAGCACCCTTCCAATAGGTTGGGGCTGAGAGGGAATAAAAATAAGACAGAGAAAGGTAAGAGCAAAAACATTCTCCTTCTGCACTCTGGCTGCCCTGACAGGAACTGCTCTACTCTGTGAAGTCTTCCTTCCCACAATGGACTAAAAGCTCAGAAACTGTGAGACAAAGTAAGTCTTTTCTCCTGCAAGGTGTGGTACGTGGGATCCTGTCAGCAACAAAAAATCTCAGTAACCAGCTAGTGTTTTGTGAATGGTGTTTTTCTTAATGTTTACAAGTGCATATAGAAAACTAATGAAGAATGTCACCTGTCAGAATCTTTCTTATTATACGGCCAAGTGGGCTCGCGGGACTTTTCTGACCCGTAGAACTCTTCAAGCATTTCATTAACTGTGCCTCCAGGTTGTATCTTAGTGCTTATTTGCTTAATGAGGGCTGTTGATATGGGAACAGCACAATCTGAAGGATCATATTCTTCTCTAGGAAATTAAAAGAGAAAACATTAACAGATTTTTTAAGTGATTTATAATTTACCAAAACCAAAACCCAAACAACTAGAAATGTAGTTAGATTGACCCTGTTCTGTGGGATATTCTCCTTCCTTCCCTCCTCCCTCTTTCCTCTTTCTTTCTCTTTCTTCCTTTCTTTCTTTCCTCCCTCCCTCCACCCCTTCCTCCTTCCTTTCTTCTGTGAGTTGGCGGTTTATGACATAGTTTTTAGATGTTCTGCACCCTGGCTCTTCCTCCCACCTACCCATGCTTGGGTGAGATCTCTAGTCATCTCTTCTCTGCAGGAAGGTGTCAGTAATATCTCAAATAAATTACATTTTTATGATTCAACTTGGTTATTTATAAGCTTAATGAAAAAGGTGAATTCTACGTAAAGCCATGGATAAGAATGGAAGGTGAAGCAGAGGGGTTTTACTTAACGTTTTCCTCAGGTCAGAACGTAAGTAAGGCTACACCCATGTACCCAGAATAGCTTGAGGCTACTTTTTACTTCCTAGGAAAATCCACTTTGCTCATACCGTGCTTGAAATGTCAGGTGATGTGCAAGGTCAGGTTCGACATTCTGCAGTGGATTTTCTTGCCCTCTTCCTGGAATAATCTGTGTTTCACTCAAACCCAGACTTCTTTTTTCCAAATGTATAATAATGGGGTCTGGAAGATGACTCCTCATGATAAAAAGAGGGCTGAACACGATCTATAAAAATAAAAGGACAGAACAACTTTCATATTTGCTTTGTTGCAGTATTCCAGCTGGTTGATGCCGAAACACACGTGTAATAAATCTCCTCCCTGGGTCACTGTGACCTTATTTATTTGAGAATAGGAAAGGTCAGTGTCGTACACCATGTTTCAGGATTGGGAAAGCACTCACCATTCGCTGCTGAACTTGAGAGTTGGGTTCCAAAGTCAAAACTGTGCACCACACATAAATTATGGAACTGTTTGAAGTAGGCACCTGCACATGAGATAGGAAAGGCCTTGTAAGATCTTAAACAGCCTGATAATTAAGCAAAATAGGCAGAGTATCAGTTTAGATGATGAAAGAAGTTACAGTTACAGGAAAAAGCCACTAGGAAAATCAAGGAAGTAAAACCAGACTTAAAATGAAAAGGGACTCCTTCCTGCAACGGGGAAGAAGTCTGCACATGGATAGTGACATCAGATGGTGGGAGAATGAAGAGATCCAGTTCTTAAATGGATAAAGATGACAGTGGTGAAGATTCAGACAGAGACTAAAAAACACATCATCGCAAAGATGTTCAAGTGGGGAGGTCAAGACTCCAGTCCCACCTCTAGGAAGCCTGGAGATGGAGATGGGAGCCATTGCCTGAAGCATTGACCAGTCTTTCTTTGCTTTTATAGATTTCGCTTTCTGCACAAACCAATTTTAATATTATTACAAAGTATGGGCTACATAAAGTAAATGCACAACACTGAGAACATTTTTGTTTTTAAAGTCACTCTGTTCTAGAAATCAGGAACTCTCATACCTGGATGACAGTGCTATACTCAGAGGCTTTGGGTTCCAGACACACATCTCTTGACCAGTCCTCGTCCCCTTTAGCCTTCACACACAGCTCTGTCAGTTCGCTGTTTTCTAATATGTATGAAGGCAACTTCTGTTTGGCTGTGAGGCAATCAAAGTGTTCTCGAACTACAGCTTGTCCATCTTGACCGATGTAATGCTGAACAACTTTCAGTTCTATGCTCTGAGACAAATAACTACAGATGATCTGTCTTCCACAGATGATAATCTAAAAGACGATATATAAATACACAAAAGGTTCATCAATTTGGATGTCATTAACCAGAAATACGTATTCCTTCAGGAGATATGCTGATTTTCATTCTAGATGAAGTCATCAGTTTAGTAAGGCAGGAGTCTTTAAATAAGAAATTAAATTTGTTTTGTTCATATACAGTTTATGATATTTAAAGAAGAGAAACATAGGTTGGGAACCAGTGAGCAGCTGGAAATGGTGAGGTGCTTGAGAGAGATGCCTGAGCTAAAGATGTGTGCAATAAAAGCTGTGGAAGCATGTCAGTGCCTAGCTCACCTGGCAGATGGGGTGGAGGGAGGCTCAAGCCTGCCAATTACCTTAAGTACACAGCGTGAGAAGCAAAAGGCTGGAGAAGGGACAGAAAGTGGGTCCTGTAGGAAGTACTTTGCTCATGTCTTGAGGGGTGACTGGCCAGGAAATGGTGGTCAGTGCTGACACCTGATACAGAAGCTGCCACACATGGGAAGTGAAAGCAGGCACTCACTCTGTAATGCGAGAGCAACTGACATTAATGTGCTCCCTCAGGCTGCTCTCCAAGAGCTCTCTTATCTGCTAAGTGATCTTGGTGGAAACTAATACAAATGAGCTTTGATTGAAATACAGAATTATATTATATTTTGCTTTTCTACATTGTAGAACTATACAACTTTAAAAATAAACACATAGAAGTTTCCATTAAACCCATAGATTATCTAATTTTGCAACCAGCTAAGAATATAAACCATAGGAGGTAGTAAGAAATATTTTTTGAGTTGATTGAAATTGGAAAAATATTGCAAAAATTTATTCTTACACAGTTAATATTTTAGAAAGCAAATCTTTCTGTAATATGAATATTCACCATGACTAAGGAAAACAGAACTTCCTTTTTTTTCTTTTTAAATAGTATTACAGATTGAACCCTGGGCTTTATATATCCCAGGCTAGTGCACTGTTACTGAGCTATTACCCCAGTCTCTAATGTAATACTTTTATAACCTATATTGCTTATTTGTGATATTTTTCAGATTATAAAATAATATCAATAACATATTATTATTATTATTATTATTATTATTATTATTATTATTATTATTGGCCTCATCATATGATAACCAATTTTAATGTATCAACTTGACTGGACATTGGATTGCCCAGGCATTTAGTCAAATGGTATTTATCCTGGACATTTCTAGATGACATTATCATGTAAACAGGCACATTGAGTAGAGCAGACTGTCCTTACTTCAATGTAAGGGTATCGCCCAGTCAATGTGAATAGTGCTAAGTACAAGGGCATGCATTTTGCTGACTGAACAGAGACAATGATCCTAGCCATCTCATTCAAGTGGAAATACTTGCTAGCTTTGGGCAGCTCTGCTGGTTCTGAGGATTCAGAGTCAGACTGGAACTGAACACTGACACTTGAATTTGCTGACTACAGATTTTGGGACTTCTGTAATGAGCACTGATTTATAATCAGTCAATCAACCACACAACTTAACAAGCAATTCTTTCATATTGTTAATTGGCTCTGTTTTGACAGGGAACCCTAACTTAGTAGGTGCTGGCGTGATTCTTAACAAGACACAGGCATGTAGATATTGAGTAGCCTGCCAGGTCTATACTGAAGATAGATCCAATGCACTTGTGTCCTAAAAACCTAATACTTACTCATCAATTTAGATTTTACAAGAAAGAGGAACACAACCTTGCCAAGCACCATTGGTTCCTTTCTCATTTCATAGCTTTTCATGTCTTTTTCCCATTGCTGCAAAACACTTTGAGTTGATTTAAGTAACAAAGATACCTAGCTATCTCCCTTGGCCCTCAGCTGTCTTGCAGGTGGTAAAAGGTGATTCCTGTCTCCTGTTGCCAAAGCCTAGGGTAAACATGGAGTTTTGTTTTTAATATGAGGATTTCATTCTGCAATGGTCAGGGGGATAATCCAGGACTTACAAAATCCCCCTGCATCTGTCATGAAGTCTTGTAAGAGTATATGCAGATGCTATGTAGCTATCTTGAGACTAGAAAGTCAGACTTTTATTTATGAGCATGTAGTGTGTCCATGATGTAGATCCCCTGCAGCTGGATTGACAGGTGGTTGTGAGCCATTTGGTGTGGGCACTGGGAACCAAAATCAGATCCTTCGGAAGACCTTAACTCCTGAGTCATCTTTCCAGCCCCAGGAATAACTATATTTGATGAATTATTACGTGTTCAGAACAAACCCCTAGGATGAGACCCCAGATATTAAATAGCCTGTCTGTAGTACCTTGCATTTTTGAGTACAAGGATTTAGCATTTTCTTCTTTAAAAAATTATTTATTTTATTGATGTGCATGTGAGTGCTGCAGAGTCTGTTTGGATCACATGTGTGCAGGTACCTTTGGAGTCTAGAGGGCTTTGAATCCCCTAAAACTGAAGTTATTAAACACTTTTAAGCACTGGGTCATCTCTCCAACCCCTAGCACTTTCTTAAACATTTGCATCAGAATTATGTTTCAATTCTTTAGAAGCACATCTGTAAAACAAGCTGCTCTTCACTGTTACACTTCCCCTAGATATGCTAGCCATTATAATGTTTTAGAACTATGCTTTCACAAAAACAAACCATAAAATTCAACCATGAGTCCTAAATTAGTGGGCAAACGTTTCTTTAACATATGCTAGGGATTACTAGGCACTTGTGGTAGTACATCTTTTGATGCCATAGTAGCACCTAGTTTTAAATAAACATTCACAAACTCCAAGGTATTATCTAGCTGGCTTACTCTTAATATATCCAGGCCTGGCAATATGTACGCATGAAGCTTACTTCACAACCTTTGTATCCCAGGAGATCTAGGAGAGAATTTGGCTCTCTCACAGAAACCACAACATCTTTGCAACCATCTGGGACTCACTTCTTTTAAAGACAAAGATCCTCTTGGTGGGTTTTTATAGTTTCATTTTAAAGTAAAAAGCTTGTTAAATAGCTTTTCAAATTTGATAAAAGGGAAAATCCTTTAAAATGTCCAGGGAGGAAGACAACTTGGATAAAGGGAAATCCAAAATGGCCACTCACTGGAAGAATGCCCTTTCAAGGGAACTGGGCTCTGCAAAACTTTGTCTGCTTTTCTTCAAACTGGGCAACCTACAGAGCCTTTATTTTGCAAATTATGGTTTGAATTTCAAGATTAATTTATCAGTTGAAGACAGCTACTTAATTTTTTAAAATGTAGTGTTTCTCTTTAATACACATTTCCAGGTTTCACACTAATTTTTCTCTTTCCCCAAAGCCACAAAGATGCATACTGAAGATTTCTACATATGATTTTACTTAGCAGGTTTCAGAACTCTTATTAGATCAGTGCCAAGAAGAACAGTGATATGAAAGAGTAACTCCAGAGTGCCAGATGTACTGGAAAATGATATCTTAACTGTGATTAAAAGTGTATGTACAGAGATGCACAAATACATGCATTTAGTTTTTAGACTGGCAGGACATTCTTCAGGGAAGAGACAGGAAATACAGAAGCAAACGTGGGAGCATAGGTAGTTGGTACATTTCAACCAAGAAAAACAACGTAAGAAAGAAAGGCAGATCAAATACCACTGTTAAAGAGCCTTCAGGACAACTCTCCAATGTCAGGGGCAGATCAATGTGACTAGAGCTAACCAGAGACCTGCATCCCATGAGACTCAGCAATTAGGCAGCTGGACTTCTAAATCTGGGTGGGAGAGAAGGAAAGGGGCCAAGACAAGACTGAGGCAAAGCTCCCTGGAAGCTTGGTTCATTTCTTTCTTCCTAACCTCATCAGCTGAAAAAAAAAGTTCTCTATTTTGGATGTTCCACACCACCACCAGATCTGTATACTAAATTATCATGGCTATAGAAATGAAATGAGATCTAATTTGAAAAAAATAAATATTGCTTGTGTCTATGAGTAAGAAGGACAGAGGAGAGGGAAAACTTTGATAAGATTTTAGAAACTATTTGTTTTGAAGTTTGGTGTACTGTTACAACTCTGGGACTTAGGAGACTCTCCCTTTCCAAGATGAAAGGCTTTCTTTTTTCTTATTTATTTAATTTAAATATACTTTTAATTGAAATTTAATTACAACATTTCCCCTTTCCTTTAATTTCTCCCATTTCCCATCCCAACTCTCAAACTGGCATCCTCTTCTTTCTTATGCATGCATGTATATGTGAATATATATATCATATGTGAATGTACTAACAGCCTACTGCACGTTTCTGCTGTCTGTGCTTTCTAGAAGGGCTGTATATGGAAGAGGCTTGCAGCGTCCTCAAGGAAGCTGTGTGCTCGCTGTATATGCTGTACAGTTATGGAGAACAGTAAAAGCTTGGTGGAATGGTAAAAGATTTTGTGTCCAGTTTCAGAAATCAATTTCCTAATGGCTGGTAGAGATCAACAACAGAGAGGGTTATTAGGTATGAGGTACCAGGCCTCTTTTTTTAAAGCATTCAAGCCAAAGCTGAAGGACCACTTCTCAGACATGATAGTAAATGGGAAAGTGATGTATTTCTGGATGACCTCAAGGGACAGAGTCCGAGGATGGGCATACATTTATCATGTAAGAGTTCAACCACTAGGGCAGACAGGAGCTCCAGCCTTAGTCTTCTTCATACCACAGGTAGGTTGTCTCCTATATCTTTCAGAAATACTCATTTGTTTCATGTTTATGTCTTTATCTATCGGATGTTTGGAGTGTTTTGTCTTAATTCAAATTTTAAATATTTTCCAAAAATTTGATGAAGCACTATCTTTTCAATGAGGCCTCTAAATTCCCTTCACATTTACTGCCAGTTTTACACAAATTTGCAACTTGAGAACAAAGACTGTCACACTCTTGGTATGTGGCATTTTATCCTGCTCTTGTGTAGGCAGAATTCTGAGGAGTGACAGGTTAATCCTGATTAACCTGCTTTCCTGCTTCCTGTCTTCCTCTACTCTAAAGTTCTCTTTCCACTGGTGTGGTCCACAGTAATGAGAACTGCAAGTTCAAATCCCTGATTAGACTCAGTCCAGGATGAACAATAGGGCCTCCTTTCCCTCTTGCCAGTTTCATGAGAAAGGCCCTACTGCTCCATGAGAGGGGTGTCCCCTCCCAGGAGGAATGCTGCTCCTATCACATCCTCAGTTCACACAAGCTCTGCTTTGCTTGTTACAGTCCAGATGCAGATGTATATGTTAAAACCCTTACAACAAACCCAGTTATTGTGTGTGCTGAGCCAGTCTTCAGATTTTTAATACTTCCCTTTTTTTCCTTTCTACTTTTGTCATATGCTGCATGCTTGGAAAAAAAATCTTTTAGAAACCACATTTTCACATCTTAAGAACACAGAAAAAAAAAGTGTCAGATACTTTTTTCCCTTTGCAGTCTTAGAACTTCAAAAACAGCCAAAAGGAAGTTTTATAAAATACGTAAAAATATGTGCTGAGAGCTGAGATTTTATATGCCAAGAGTTAGACTGCAGTGAATTTTTACTGCAGTTAATATTAACTCTTAGGAAAAGCAAAGCTTGCTGGAGTGCAGGCTCAGTCTGTCACAGGAGACTATCCCAACGCTTTCATATACATTATTATGTATGCACGTGCAGGAGAAGCAACTCTTGTTTATCCACTGGTGGATTATCCAAGAGTCTCTACTTCTCTTTACTTCTTTTCCTTCTCAGGAAAATAGCCTTTGGCTATTTCACAGTTCATTAGCACCACTACCAGAAGGCAGGTGGTGACAGGGAGAAAAGGTGGAACTAAAATCAGTAAACTTTACTGCTCGTTAGCAACTCTTCTTTTTTTTTTTTTTTTTTCCATTTTTTTTTATTTTAGATATTTTCTTTATTTACATGCAAATTTCTCCTTTCCCAGTTTCCCCTCCAAAAAACAAAAAAACAAACAAAAACAAACCCCTGTTGCCTCCCCCCTCCCCATGCCTGCCACCCCGCCCTCTCCCACTTTCTGGCCCTGGCATTCCCCTACACTGGGGCATAGAACCTTCACAGGGCCGAGGTCCTCTCCTCCTATTGATGATCGATTTTGCAATCCTCTACCATACACATGCTGCTTGAACAATCAGACCCCTCTATGTGCAGTCCTTGGTTGGTGGTTGAGACCCTGGGAGCTCCGAGGGTACTAGTTAGTTCATGTTGTTGCAACTCTTCTAAAGGATGAGGGACAAAGGGTCAGAAGACAGCATCCTCATCCACATCATCAGCACTCAGTATTCATTTGCATGGCGTCAGAGGCAGATATACATAACCACTGCTACATGGTCCATATTACTTACTCATGCCCATTATACAACGGCTCAGGAGATGTCTGGATCATGAACACAGGAGACTCACCTGTTTTTGCACTCCACTGAGTGGCCGAACTTTGATGATGAGTGAAGCAGTTCGACCCTTGTACTGAATTGTTCTAATAAATGTACCAGCATGGTCCACAATGAAGGGCTCTGACCAACGCCAGTTACCCCAGCCTTCAATACAGATGTGTAACAGCTGGAAAGAAAAACAATAATTGTCATAATGCCAAACATGCCAACAAAAATCTAGTCCTAAAATGAAAGTCTTGTTGCTGGAAGACCGTTCTCTATTTGTAATCTCTAGCATGTGTTTTCTTTCTAACCTGCATTATTCATCGACTTCCAGCTTAGTTCACCAGGCTAAGAATAGCAAATATGCCACTGAGTCAATGTTGTTTTCCAGATCACAGTTTGAAATAATGATTCTATCAAATGGCAAAAGGTCTGTTGAACATTTGAGGAGGAAAAAAGCCATTTCATTCATTTGGAGGACAAGAGGTTTAAATGTGAGATCAAAGAACATTGGTTTTGGCTGATAGCACATTCAGATAACTTCTGCTTGTAGCACTATTTCTGAGTCTAAATTACCAGTCCTTGATTTTTTTTCTTTTTGATAAAACATAAAACAGAAGATGAAATTCATTTAATATATCTTTTATGAGATTATGCTTTTAAATCTGAAATACCTTCAACATTTTGACATGAGATAAACGCCTTTTGCCATTGTATTTTCTGCATTATATGGTTACTTTAACTTTAACCAACTGAATCTCTGGGTGCATAGACTCATTTACTTATATAGCATTGAGATTCTTGGCAATAACTGAGTTTCTTTTGTGGGTCATTCAAGTATTTACTATTTTAGCTAGTAATCACCAACTTAGTCTATAAAATCAGTTTAATACTGGCATATTAAACACATGGGAATTAATACTTCTTTATAAAATATATAAGCAATGTTTGATAAGCTAAGGAAGTATTTGAAAACTGGTACTTTAAGTATTTATATGATACAGAATGCCAGGCTTTTCATTCCATTATTTAGTAGACCTAAATAAAGGTAAAGAAACACTCCCAACTCCAGACTGAATGACTGAAAACATCTACAGAGTCACAGACATGAAGATACAATAGAGACAGACACAGTATTAGCCTCAAAATTAAAGTTTCCATGGAGGCACATTTTTTTTTTCTTCCAGTTTCAGCCTTTGGAAGAGTCCTGACAACATGCTTCATTTTGAAAATTCCCCAGGGTCACTAGTCTTCACAGATGTGTTTTGTGGATAGCTACAGTAGCTCTGTCATTGAGGGTGTCTGATAAGTCTTTCCTAAAATCCCCCAGAGCTTCCTCCTGCTTTTATTATGGACTGTCTTCAGTTCCTCCTTCACACCATGGCTGATGAGCCTGGAAATAACAAGGCACTGGCTGAGAGGACTTATAAAGGAGACCAACGCAAAAACACAAGGCTGCAGCGCCCTCAGTAAAAACAGGGTCTCACCTACAAGTGCTCTCCAATATAAAAGTATCAGAGTGTCTTTGATGTGTAAAGATTAGCTACAAGAGAGAGAAAAGCAATAGTAGTATTTGGAAACATTTCATTCTTCCTCTTTTTTAAATAGCAACTTGGAATAAAGTTCAGATACATACAAAGCTAAAGGAAATAAAGTTGTTTTCTTTGGAGGTACTAGTAGGTGGGAATGACAAAAAGCAAAAAGAGAGAGAGGAAAAAAAAAAGACAAGCAAACCCCAAAACAAAACAATACAAAACCCAAGGAGGAAAGTTACTTAAGGTCAGTGCAGCTAGATTTCTTGAATGTGCCATAGACTGGAAAGAAAGGTTTTAATATTTACACGGGGACTTTAGTTGAGGACATGCACATTTGCATATGAGATCAGTTTCACTAAAGCTGACCCTTCCTGCATTCAACTTTTACTGATTTGATACCACCAGCATATGGTGTGGAATATGCTCTGAGGCTTTCCTTGGCAGTTCATTTTTTTCAAAATGTTGGCAAAAATAGTTTTTTTTTTTTAATTATTAAAATTCAGATTCATTTGGATTCATTTCACACAGAAAAGTCAACCAGGAAGAAAACTTAGCCCTTCTCCCCATATGCATCAACTAAGGACTTGCAATGTTCCACCATTAAGAAATATCTATCACTGGGAACTACATGCATATAATTTCCTAGGAAACTGCATTGGCATTCAAGGAGAAAAGTCTGTGAGAAGGCTCTCAGAAGGCCCAGGAGCACATCAGTCCTGCCTGTGGTGGAGTCACTATGCTTGGGAAGCTTTGGCATTAGCTGGCCACAGACGGCAATGACAAACAGTCCCACAGACTGTGGTAGGAAGCATCTTCTTGTATAGAGTGGCTAAAATGTCCTCTTGAGAAATAATATTCCTATCTGGATTTTAAGTTTTAGACATGAATAGAAAGAATTGGCACAAAATCTGGCACAAAAATAATGAAATTTATGTTAGACTTCCTAATTTCAATGGGCTGTTTTCTCCCATCCATCCAGCTCATCTGTGCTATGTGGGCCTCATAAGGAAGGCGGTGCTGTGGCCCTGTGGAAGAGATAAGGTGTGCTCTTTGAGCCACAGGAGTGCACTAGCCTCTAGGGAGATACTCAAGAGCAGATGGACCACAGTGGCGGTGGGCAAGAGCAGGGTGCTCTGGCAGTCCCGACAAGGGAGGGCCTGCTTCAGGCTCCCGTGATTAGGAGAGCTTCAGGAACAGCTGGGGCTCAGTTTGGATAAAACTTCTATTGGCAAAGATCATGGTTCATTCCACGCCAAAGAGACTTGAGATTTGAAAAGCAACAGCCATACACAGTTAATAGTGACAGCTGGCTGGAGAAAAGGAAGGCGGAAGTTAGACAGGCAGCCTAGGTGAGAGCTAACACGCAGTTCTGAAGCTCAGAGTTTGTGATCTATTCAGGAATTAGTGCTAACCATAGAACCCTAACACACTGCTTATGTAGTGTTAACAGGAGCAAGTGGTGGAGGAGGCACCAAGTGGGGATGAGAGGCAGAGCAGGCGAGGAGGGCAGAGGCCTCATCCCTTCTGCCTAGAGCCCAAGGCTTTCTACTTTCTTTATCACCTCTGGGGGGACAGTGGGGGTGTGGGGTGTTCTTTTACTTCCTTTCCTTGAAGAGTTTCCCTTACTGACTCACTTTCTCAACAATCTTCCCACCAATCCAGACTTTTCATTCTTTTTTTTTGTTTTTGTTTTTGTTTTGTTTTCAAGACAGGGTGTCTCTGTGTAGACTTTTCATACTTTTCTGGACTATTTAGGTATTGCTTAATATTTTTCTACTGAGTAGAAAAGTTAACCAGGAGTCACTCTTGGAACTTTTTAATGAGCACTTAAAGGCAGCTGTAAGGCCAGGGACTGTGGCCACAACTGTTGGGGGATTCTGAGGGACTATGCATTCTTTCTTCAGCAGCCCCCAGGGCTGTGCTGCCAGCCAGGTTAAATGTGTAATTTTACTACTGAAGACTTCAGATGGGAGTATATACAGCTTTCAAGTCATTTTTTTTTCCTGTACAAAATAAAACAGAATTAGTGGTCAGGGAGTTAGAGATCAGCCCTGAGGACCACCCACAGACATGTCTAAAGAGAGAACTCCTGACTTGATATATTCAGGAAGAAGGAAACCTAAGATGCAATCCAGGGAAGTAGCATCCACTAGGAAAGGAGCAGGCTGAGCAAGTGAGTGCATGCTGCACATTACATTAAATCCACACAATAAAGGTGCCAAAGACTTTTCTGTGACCTGATACATGGTACTTGCTTACAAATGACCATAAAGATTTTTTATGCCCTAAAAAATAAGAAAGTGAGGTTTGCTTCTGTGTTTTATAATTTACCCTAACGAGAAGCTAAAAATTCAAACTACAAAGATTTTTCTCAAGTCATTGTACTCATTATAGAAATTTTTAAGGAGGGTAAAACATTCAGATGTAATAAGCAACTGGTTATATATTGATATGTCTTAAAACTATAACTTTTACATATATTTTTATATTAAAACTTATATGCCATTTATTTATTAAACCTTTAAACTCACTAATATAACATTTTACTCTACTGTGGGTATTTAATATATTTATTGAATAAACAAATCAAGGTTAATGAGACTAACCAAAAGCAAATTTTCACTAATTTTAGTAGAGACATTTATACACAAAATAAGAATTAAATTAAATCACAATATTAAAATACTTTCTCTTTTGACTATTCTTTCAAGATAGAAGCTATATCTTACATGATAATGATACTAAACTACAATCAATGTACTCCCATTGTCTAGTCAGATACAGAGATAATGATAGTAAAACATCAAATATGGTAAGACCTGTGGAGGAAAAAACTATGACCAAAATATATTACATGAAAAATTAATAAAAACATGAAAAAGGTCAAGTAAACAAAGAGTGATAAGACAGGTGAGCAGCGCAAGTGAAAACTAAGATTTTAAAGAAAATCTTACTTATGCAAAATATTATCTGGAAAACAAAGTTCATCTACTCATTTGCAGTGTCTGGTTTAAGTATATGTGTAATGTTTGGAAATTAGCAGAACAATGAGAGGAAATATGTCATGCAGATTATAGATAGGAACTTTTTTTTTTTTTTTTTTTTTTTTTAGGAACTTTTTATCCTAAAACAAAAGGATATACCTTCTTCTCAGCACCTCATGGTACTTTCTCTAAAACTGACCATATAAGTGGTCACAAATCAGGCCGCAAAAGATACAAGAAGACTGAAATAATTCCTTACATCCTATCAGATCACCATGGACTAAGGCTGCTCCTCAATGACAACATAAACAACAGAATGCCCACATACACGTGGGAGCTTAACAACACTCTACTCAATGATAACTTGGTCAAGGAAGAAATAAAGAAATTAAAGACTTTCTAGAGTTTAATGAAAACGAAGCCACAACATACTTAGACTTATGGGACACAATGACAGCAGTCCTAAGAGGAAAACTCATAGCTTTAAGTTCCTCCAAAAAGAAACTAGAGAGAGCATATACCAGCAATTTGACAGCACATCTGAAAGCTCTAAAACAAAAGGAAGCAAATTCACCCAAGAAGGGTTGAAGACAGGAAATAATCAAACTCAGGGCTGAAATCAACTAAATAGAAACAAAAAGAACTATACAATGAATCAACCAAACCAGAAGTTGGTTCTTTGAGAAAATCAACAAAATAGATAAACCCTTAGCCAGACTAACTAGAGGGCACAGAGATAGTTTCCTAATTGACAAGATCAGAAATGAAAAGGAGACATAACAACAGACACTGAGGAAATCCAGAAAATCATGAGAACCTACTACAAAAGCCTATACTCAACAAAACTGGAAAACCTGGATGAAATGGACAATTTTTAAGACAGATACCAGGTACCAAAGTTAAATCAAGATCAGATCAACGATCTAAACAGTCCCATATTTGATAATGAAATAGAAACAGTCATTAATAGTTTCCCAACCAAAAAAGCCCAGGACCAGATGGGTTTAGTGCAGAGTTTTATCAGACCTTCAAAGAAGACCTAATACCAATACTCCTCAAACTATTCCACAAAACAGAAACAGAAGGTACTCTACCCAATTCATTCTGTGAAGCCACAATTACTCTTATACCTAAACCACACAAAGACCTAACAAAGAAAGAAAAATTCAGACCAATTTCCCTTATGAATATCGATGCAAAAATACTCAATAAAATTCTTGCAAACTGAATCTAAGAACACATCAAAATGATCATCCACCAAGATCAAGTAGGCTTTATCCCAGGGATGTAGGGATGATTCAATATATGGAAATCCATCAATGTAATTCATTATATAAAAAAATTCAAAGAAAAAATACCATATGAACATCTCATTAGATGCTGAGAAAGCATTTGACAAAATCCAACATCCCTTCATGATAAAAGTCTTGGAAAGATCAGGTATTCAAGGCTCATATTTGAACATAGTAAAAGCAATATACAGAAAACCAGTAGCCAACATCAAACTAAATGGAGAGAAACTTGAAGCAATCCCACTAAAATCAGGAACTAGACAAGGCTGTCCACTCTCTCCCTACCTATTCATTATTGTACTTGAAGTCCTAGCCAGAGCAATTAGACAACAAAAGGAGATCAAAGGGATACGAATTGGAAAGGAAGAAGTCAAGTTATCACTATTTGCTGATGATATGGTAGTATACTTAAGTGACCCCAAAAATTCCACCAGAGAGCTCCTAAACCTGATAAACAACTTTAGCAAAATAGCTGGATATAAAATTCACTCAAGCAAATCAGAGGCCTTCCTCTACACAAAGGATAAACAGGCAGAGAAAGAAATTAGGGAAACAACACCCTTCATAATAGTTAGAAATAATATGAAATACCTTGGTGTTCCTCTAACTAAGCAAGTAAAAGATCTGTTTGACAAGAACTTCAAGTCTCTGAAGAAGGAAATTGAAGAAGATCTCAGAAGATGGAAAGATCTCCCATGCTCGTGGATTGGCAGGATTAATATAGTAAAAATTGCCATCTTGCTGAAGCCACCTACAGATTCAATGCAATCCCCAACAAAATTCCAACTCAATACTTCACAGACTTAGCACAATTTGCAAATTCATCTGGAATAATAAAAAACCTAGGATAGAAAAACTATTCTCAACAATAAAAGAACCTCTGGTGGAATCACCATCCCTGACCTTAAGCTTTACTACAGAGCAATTGTGATAAAAACTGCATGGTATTGGTACAGTGACAGGCAGGTAGATCAATGGAATAGAATTGAAGACCCAGAATTGAACCCACATACCTATGGTCACTTGATGTTTGACAAAGGAGCTAAAACAATCCAGTGGAAAAAAGACAGCATTTTCAAGAAATGATGCTGGCTCAACTGGCAGTTAGCATGTAGAAGAATGCAAATCCATTCATTCCTATCTCCTTGTACAAAGTTCAAGGCCAGTGGATCAAGGACCTCCACATAAAACCAGATACACTGAAACTAATAGAAAAGAAAGTGGGGAAGAGCCTCAAGCACATGGGCACAGGGGAAAAGGAAAAGTTCCTGAACAGAACACCAATAGCTTATGCTCTAAGATCAAGAATTGACAAATGGAACCTCATAGAATTACAAAGCTTCTGTAAGGCAAAAGACACTGTCAATAGGACAAAACAGCAACCAACAAATTGGGAAAATATCTTTACCAATCCTCTATCTGATAGAAGATTAATATCCAATATATACAAAGAACTTAAGAAGTTAGATTCCAGAGAACCAAATAACCCTATTAAAAAATGAGGTACAGAGCTAAACAAAGAATTTTCAACTGATGAATACCCAATGGCTGAGAAGCACCTAAAGAAATGTTCAACATCCCTAGTCATCAGGGAAATGCAAATCAAAACACCCTTGAGATTCTACCTCACAGCAGTCAGAATGGCTAGGATAAAAAACTCAGGTAACAGCAGATGCTGGAGAGGTTGTGGAGAAAGAGGAACACTCCTTCATTGCTGGTGGGATTGCAAGCTGGTAAATCACTCTGGAAATCAGTTTGGCGGTTCATCTGGAAATTTGACATAGTACTACCAGAGGACCCAGCTATACCACTCCTGGGCATATACCCAGAAGATGCTCCAACATGTAATAAAGACACATGCTCCACTATGTTCATAGCAGCCTTTTTTTGTTGTTGTTGTTGGTTCTTCCAAGACAGGGTTTCTTTGTGTAGCTCTGGCTGTCCTGGAACTCACTCTGTAGACCAGGCTGGCCTCGAACTCAGAAATCTGCCTGTCTCTGCTTCCCATGTGCTGGGATAAAAGGTGTGCGCCACCACCACATAGCAGCAGCCTTGTTTATAATAGCCAGAAACTGGAAACAACCCAGATGTCCCTCAACAGAGGAATGGATACAGAAATTGTGGTACATCTACACAATGGAGTACTACTCAGCTATTAAAAAGAATGAATTTATGAAATTCTTAGGGAAATGGATGGTTCTGGAGAATATCAACCTGAATGAGGTAACCCAATCACAAAAGTACACACATGGCATGCACTCTCTGATAAGTGGATATTAGCCCAGAAGATCAGAATACACAAAGTATAATGCACAAACCACAAGAAACTCAAGAAGAAGGAAGACCAAAGTGTGGATACTTTGTTCCTTCTTCTTATTAGATATTTTCTTTATTTACATGTAAATTTCTCCATTCCTAGTTTCCCCTCCAAAAAACAAAGAAACAAACAAAAACAACAAAAACAAACCCCTATTGCCTCCCCCCTCCCCATGCCTGCCACCCCACCCTCTCCCACTTATTGACTCTGGCATTCCCCTAAACTGGGGCACAGAACTTTCACGGGGCCGAGCTCTTCTCCTCCTATTGATGATCAAATTGCAATCTTCTACTATACACATGCTGCCTGAACAATCAGACCCCTCCATGTGCAGACCTTGGTTGGTGGTTGAGAGCCTGGGAGCTCTCTGAGGGTACTAGTTAGTTCATAGTTGTTCGTCCTAAGGGGCTGCAAACCCCTGAGCTCCATTGGTCCTTTCTCTAACTCCTTCACTGGGGACCCTGTACTCAGTTCGATGAATGGCTGTGAGCCTCTACATCTGTATTAGTCAGGTACTGTCAGAGCCTCTCAGGAGATGGCTATATTTAGGCTGGCTTCATAAAAGGGTGAACAAAATACCCATGGATGGAAGGAATTATAGAGACTAACTATGGAGCAGAGAGTGAAGGAAGGACAATCTATAGACTGCTCCATATGGGAATCCTTCCCATATTCAATCATCAAATCCGGACAATATTGTGGTTGCCAGCAAGTGTTGGCTGACAGGAGCCTGGTATAGCTGTCTCCTGAAAGGCTCTGACAGTACCCGATTAATACAGAAGTAGAGGCTCACAGCCATCCATTGAACTGAGTACATGGTCCCCAATGAAGGAGCTAGATAAAGGACCTAAGGAGCTGACGGGTTTGCAGTCCCTTAGGACGAACAACAATATGAACTAACTAGTACCCTCAGAGCTCCCAGGGACTAAACCACCAACCAAGGAGTACACATGGTGGGACTAATGGCTCCAGCAGCATATATATAGTAGAGGATGGCCAAGTCGGTCATCAATGGGAGGAGAGGCCCTTGGCCCTGTGAAGGTTCTATGCCCCAGTGAAGGGGAATGGCAGGGCCAGTAAGCAGGAGATGGTGAGGTGGTGAGCAGGGCGAGTGGGGAGGGAACAGGGGTTTGTTCTTGTTGTTTTTTGTTTTTGGAGGGGAAACTGGGAAAGGACATATTGTTTGACATATAAATAAAGAAAATATCTAATAAAAAATTCTTTAGAAAAAAACAATGTAGGGGAATACCAGGGCCAGGAAGCAGGAGACACCAGGTTAGTGAACAGAGGGAGTGGGGAGGGAGCAGGGTTTTTTTTTTCTTTTTTTCTTTTTTTTTTTCAGAGCGGAAAATGGGAAAGGAGATATCATATCACATTTAAATAAAGAAAATATCTAATAAAAAAGTATGATTAGGTAGAAATAAAATTGAATTGTTTTTAGTGCAGAACTTGGGACTCTTTTGTGTAGGAACAAGAAAAGAGGAAGAGGGCTAACTTATGAAAGCCTTTCTAAAGCAACTAAGAGTGGCCACCGCCACAGCGCATGGGCAGCTGAGGGTGACTACTGCATACTTCACGGGCTGCTGAGTACTTCATTCTTTAGTGTGAAGTACTTGTAAGTTTTCCCTTAGGATTGTCTGAATTCAATGAAGGTTACAAATGCTGTGCAATTAGTATAAACCAACTCATAAAAGACAGAAACCTGATATTTCATAATGTGTTGGTTGGGATGGAAGTTTTAGCTAGAGGGTATTCCTTGTATGAAAATCTCAGGTTCAGATATTTACTGACTCACCAGCTCTACAGAAGAATTTATATAAGAATTTATTTTCATAAGAATCTTTTTTTAAAAGATTTATTTATTATTATGAATAAGTACACTGTAGCTGTTTTCAGACGCACCAGAAGAGGGCGTCAGATGTCATTATGGATGGTTGGGAGCCACAATGTAGTTGCTGGGATTTGAACTCAAGACCTTCGGAAGAACAGCTGGTGCTCTTACCCGTTGAGCCATCTCACCACTCCCCAGAATCTTAATGTCATATAAAAATATAGGCAAGGATATTATATAAATGTGTCCAATGATTTACCGAGATGTACTTTTGTTCCAGCACAGTTTATAATATAAATATATCAGTATTAGAAAGTCACTGAAAATAAAATATAGTAAAGTTACTAACACCTATGTCCAATAGACACTTATATTATAAATATTACGCATATGTATATTATAATATACACATACATATATAAAATGCTGCTTATCTCTTGCCCTATTTACTCCTTAAAACAAATCCATAAGTCAGATAACCCCTTCCTTCTCAACTTTCACAGAAACTGTCCCACGAAACTGTGATGACAGGGAATACAAAAGCCCAAGTGATTTCTTCAGGGCCACATTTGTGGAGGAGAAAGTATAAGATCTTTTCATGTGCTAATTCAGAGCCTCTTATTTTTAAAATTAAATTATTTATTTTGTGTTTTATATGTATGTACATCACATGTATGGAGGCTAGAAGAGATGTCAGATCCTCTGGAACTGGAGTTATAGGTACTTGTGAACCACCTGATGTGGTTCTAGGAACTAAACTTATAGTTTAGTAGTTCTAGTGTAGTAGGAACTAAACACAGGTCCTGTGTAAGAACAGTAAGTGTACAACAGCAGATTAAAAGGAACTAACAAAACCTTGTCTCCTTCCCCCTTTCCCATATGCTAGAGTGTTAACAGTAATCATATTTTTTTTTTTTGGAGGGGGTATTTTTGAGACAGGGTTTCTCTGTGTAGCCCTGGCTGTCCTGGAACTCACTCTGTAGACCAGGCTGGCCTCGAACTCAGAAATCCACCTGCCTCTGTTTCCCAAGTGCTGGGATTAAAGGCATGCGCCATCACTGCCCGGCAACAGTAACCATCTTTGTGTCATGCTTTACGCTTCCTTTTTTCATGTGTGGTTTGTGTGCTTTCATGTACTTTACGATAATAGTCTGTATTATTTGTAATCAGATCCTAGTAAGTAAGAGTCATACTGAGAGTCAAAGCCTTCCACCTGCACTCTAGGATGGCCACATGATCTTCAGCTCACCTTCAGCCTGTACAGCACCTCTCTTAGGGTCTAGCTTACTAAATTTGGTGTCTTACATACTCCTATGTTACTTAGAGCAGTTAAATATGACTGTGAAGCTTTTGTTGAAAAGTTATTTAATATTTTAAGAGAGCTATAGCTATTAAACACTTGCCATAAGCCAATTAACTGTACCACATATGGGGGTACAGAGAAAAACGAGACACTTGTCTAAAAATCTTGACCAGTAAAGTAGACAAACACATATGAAATAAGGAGATTTACAGTGCAAAATCTTATTAAGCAGTAAGAAAAAAAAAAAGGCTGTTATGTTCTAGAGGTGTTTTCTTGGGACAGCAAAAAGTTTGACCAGAGCACATATTTTATAAACAAATAACATGAATAAAGACAGCCTGAAGTACAATAAAATTTATAATATTGTTATTCTGAAAAAATAAAAGCAAGCAAAAGCCTAGCAGCCATGTGACAAGGGATACAGTGATTCTTTCTGTATAAAATCAATGCCTACAAAGCACACTAGCTGCATTAGAAACAAAGACAAGTCATAAAAGTGACAAGTAATGGCTTCAAACTAATATTTTTTGCCAACATAGTTTAGAAAATTAATTTTATATTGTGAAATCTTTAGTTTTCTTTCTTCTAACAGTCTTGTTCATACTCCAAATAGACCCAGTGAATATTGATCCTGGAATGGAAGCGTCATACTGGAATAAAAACAATAGTTTTAAGAAGGCAAATCCTGCCGGGCGGTGGTGGCGCACACCCTTAATCCCAGCACTTGGGAGGCAGAGGCAGGTGGATTTCTGAGTTTGAGGCCAGCCTGATCTACAGATGAGTTCTAGGACAGCCAGGGCTACACAGAGAAACCCTGTCTCGGGGGGGTGGGGTGGGAGAAAGAAAGCAAATCCTACTTTTGGGTAGTCAAGAGGTATGCACACAGACACCTGAGGATGTGGAGGTTTAAGGGTTATCAAGACGACCTGGTGAAGAAAGTAAGAGTCAGAGCAGCCAAGCATAGGTCAGCCAATGCCACTTCCCAGAAAACCATCCATCAATAAACACAAGAGATGGAAGCATGGAAGACAGAAGAGCTGAAACAATGAGTGTGCTTGCATGAAGGACATAATGTTGCCCACATATTTTACCAAAAGTCCTCAAAAGAGTTCAGTATACTGTGCCATTTCATCCTAAGTTTATAGTGGTCATTTGAATTCCCACAGGTAAGTTACAATATCCAATACCACCCTTTTCTACCAAGCACTCTGGAATAGTCACTATTTTATAACATATTTGTGTGTGAAATCTGTCCAGGAACTTTTATTGAGAAGGATGAGTTTCTGGAATGTCACAGGAAGCAGCAGGGACAGCAGGAGCACGCCCCGATTACCAAGGGGCTATCTCACATGTGCTCTTTGCTTTCCTTTTAACAAGGGGGTATCTCACAGGCACTCTCTGCTTCAAAGATGATCAATTGATTCTAAATGCTGGAGATCAGGGGAGACAAATTCAGGGATTTTTTTTTTTTTAACAAAAAGGTTCAATAAACAAGCTTGTTCATTTGTTATAATTATCATTATTGGCATTTCAAATACTTTGATCATGAAGTCAGATATAAATAACAGAGCTTATACATATGCAATGATATACAGTGTTTTTTTTTTTATGAAAGAAGGGTATGGGCTTTCTCTATAGTTAAGTTATATGTGATATGCCTGTATATGTGTATACAGATGAGGATGATTCTTTTTCCTTTTAATTAATAAGTAAAACAATGACATTTCTTAAGTTTTAATGGTGTTATACTAACATACTCTGGTGTTGCTGAAACATACACAGATACACTCTTTGGACAGCTTGGCAGTTGATGGTTCTCAGAATTTGGCTGGAGATAATTCTTTAGAGGAAGGCCTTGGAATATGTAGGATGCACATGATAAAGGATAATTCAGGAGAGTTCAGAACCAGAAGCCAAGAAGATAAACTGAAGAGGTTCTCAGATAGTCATTCAGATAAACTGGATAAATATACTTGGGCTTGTGAATCGAATTGTCCGCTTCTGTTTGTTTATATATCTATCATAACTACATATAAGTGATGAATAAACCTACGCAAAGTTAGAATTACCACTCTTTTAAAGTTACTCTCAAATATAAGAGACATCAGCAAAAGTTAATTTAGGAGACATGCCAACAACATGTCCTAAGAAAACATTGAGGTTCTATGAGATTTTAATTTATTTTTAGTCATTATGATGATTTGAGCAACTAAAATTGTTATCTCTAACTTTAATTAGAGGAAAAAAGAAGGCAACAGATGGACAGAAAAGAAGTACAAAATTCCTATTTTCACTGAAGTAAGTTGTGTTGCCATACAGAGAAAACACTGTTATAAAGATTAAAGTATCCATGGCAACTGCAGATTCTCAGAGCCTCTCCAAGTTGTGCAGTTGGTTTTTCTTTCCCAAGGAGGGAATGTGCTAAGACCTTGTCCTAACTCATTTTATCCCTAAATGTGAGCCAGGCAAGTCAAACATGAACTGATGCCTGTAGGGAAGACCCTGACTCCACAAGAATGGGTTAGTTCACATTTATCTTAAAATCTGCTCTCAGTGTTCTTAAAAATTCACTAACTTGGCAAGTCAAGAATTATCATGAGAAATGAAATAATTTCATAACTGTGAAGTCATCCAACATTCCTAGTGTCTGACATTCACTGGGTTTGTCCATATCTTGGGCATTATTCTAACCTTTAAATAATAAGTTCTTCAATATCCTGGGAATAATTAAAAGCACAGAGCTGATCAGAAGTACCACAGTGTAACAGTATGCCATTGTCACACAGGTTCATGGAAATGGGTGATGATTAAAGGCAATCATATATGTATGCTGAGGTCTTTGTGACATTCCTAATCAGCATTTACCATAAATTAAAAATGGCAAAATATACTATGCTTCAATAGCCCAGCTGCACAGCCTTTCTCCAAGCACACTGCATTAAAATTTACATTTACAATTAGCCCTGTGAAGGAACCTTTATGTTTAGACACCAAGAGCTGAGGACACTCACATTTGCAGAATACTGGCTTGTGGAAAGGTACTTACTGAATACCTTGCAAAAAGCATAGGAAGGGGGCTGGTGAGATGGCTCAGTGGGTATGAATACCAACTGCTCTCAGCAACCACATGGTGGCTCTGGTGCGTCTGAAGACAGCTACAGTATAGTTATGTGAAATAATTTTTTTTTTTTTTAAAAAAAAAGCATAGGGAATCTCTAGTATGCAGTCTTCAAAGCTACATTTCAGTATCTAGAATTTACTGCCAGGGGAGGGGCAGTCCCAGCAGACATTCTTCTCTGAACCTCACAGCTTAAACAATCCCCAGTTACCTTGCCCAGTCAGTTTTTGTAGAAAACTCCAGAAATGGGTCCTGGGATGGGAGGGAATGCCTTACCACAGCCCTAGCACGGCAACCTCCTGTAAAGATAGGAAAGGCCGCCATGTAGGTGGTTCTTAAGAAGAAACTCACACAGGGAAAGAAGCTCAGTCTCAAATGCCTGTGTGCAATTTAAGGAAGCGAGGGAATTCCATTTTGGCTAGATACCTAGTGTTGGAACCCACTCTGGTCTCAGTCCTATGGGTAACTTTGGACGGCACTGGAAAGTCCCTCAGAGTAATGTGACTTTCCCGATGGAAGTAAGATACTTGAAAAAAGGAAAAGCCAAAAGACCGAGGCTATAGCTCCCCTTCAGCCCTTCTGGATGCATGAAAAATGAAGTAAGGAAGCAATTGACAGCAACTGGACAGTAGTTCCTGGTTCTTAAATAGAATCAATGTTTACAGAATATTTTGGATTAATCCATGCCAGATGGTCCCAAGAAGTGTTTACCTCACTGTTGATTTTAGCTATCTTGATGTCAGCAACAATAAAAAGAATCTTGTTACTGTCACTGTAGAGCAAGGCATAAAATCCTTCCTTCCAAAGTGGACTTACTGGCTGCAGACAGCTGTGCCCTAAACGACAATGAGGATGATACTGTAGACTTCTGGGACACGATTTCCATGATTACAGAGAAAGACAGCACCTGCTACATTTAATGTGTATTTAGTTTAAGTATACAATATTTAGTAGGTATTTTATTCAGCTTTAGTTTATGAAAAATAGTAAGAATTTTTACAGATTAAATATAGATTAAATAAGTGTTTGAGAAGCTGTACATGCACTTGGGTCTGGACACTGGCTCTACTTGCAGCATATGCCTGGTCTGTAGCGGCTGTACGTAGAGCAGCAGGGATGGGGAGGACCAGGAGCTATTCGGTCAAGAGTCTGACTGCACTGATTGTGTGTGTGTGTGTGTGTGTGTGTGTGTGTGTGTATACATACAAGATTTTAAAAAAATATGTATAGTACATAGAAAGCCATTCAGGATGATATAAAAGTAGAATTTATAGTATAGGATTGTAAACTATGACTTTAAGCTTCTGATCTTGAGTACTATTAGAGGGGTTATGGGAAACCCCAGCTTTCTCTATTCAGTGAGCATCTACTGAAGGCGTACCATAAAGCATAACTAGCACCATTATGGCCTCCTTTCCTGTCCACCTTTCATTCCAATTTACCTGCCTCTCTGACCTTGGAGGAGGCCCCTTTAAGTTGTTGCTGGCCACAAATATTCTATGTAGGCTCTTTGCCAGCTTAATTTTGTAACATGCTCTGCCCAATGTGTCAGAATGATTGCAAGAGTCCTGGCCTGAGGTTCAAGAGACTACACAGTCTCTAGTTCTCTCAGAACAATTTTGCCTCGGAAAGAATTCTGGGCTAGCTTGCTTGAGAGGTCACATGCCAGAGAATCAAGACACCTGGTCAACATCAGCCTAGGATGGCAAGGCCATCTTTAATTCCTCAGTCTCTGCTACCTTCCAAGCTGGCTCTGGTCTCCTGAGTGCACCTTGTTGGGGCAGCAAAGTCTCTGCTGGAGTGGTCTTAGATCTCTCCCAGGCAGACTCATGACCCGATGATGGTTTCAGCGTGATGTGTGGAGTGCTTTAGTAAGCAACAATAGGAATCGCTGTGGACTTCTTCCCATCTAAGGTCAACTTGTGGCTAACATCTGAAATTTCTTCTTTTCTAAGTCCTTATGTCATCAATAATTCTTTCTCTATTCACTATCATCAATCTCTCTGAATTTATTTTCACATGAGCATGCTTAAATTTATTTTAAATCCCCCCCGGACTTGCAACTTTTGTATCTAATATCCATTTTTTAAAGAACAAAACCATGAAGCTAACTAAACAAAACCTTCAGGCCTATCTTCCTCACTTTCAGTTCATTTCCCAGCCTAGCATTGTGTGCTTTCTATCTTTATCTTTTCAAACAAGGATCTTTTAGCCATGACGCTATCAATGATGTCCTAAATATCCAATACAGCAGTCTCTGGTTTCTGTACCACTCAATTTCCCTATGATAGCTAAGAATAGTGATTGTGTTGAGGTTTGGTCTTCTGCTAGTGTTGTAAGGCTAAGCACCGCCCCAAGACATGGCTGACTCAAGGAGGAGGGAATCCTCATATACACCAAGTGAGGCTGTATAATCCTGCACCTTAATTTAAAACTATTGATTGAAGAAAGATGCCTACAATAGCCTATAGCCTATAGCTGGGCAGAAGTGAGGTAGGTGGGGCTTTATTGCTGGGGTTTGGGGTCTGAGGAGAGGAGCATGAGGAAAAAGAGGAATGGGGAGAGTAGATACCATGGAGTGAGGGATTGTGAGAACTGGTCACAAGGGCTGGCCAGACAGAGTAAGAGCAGCTCGGTGGGACATGGCAAGTCATATCTTGGGGTTATTCGTGGGAAAATAGATATAGAATCAAGGGTAGATTTGTGCCCAGCTCTAGTGCTTTTAAAACTTATTATAGATATAAAGGTTGTATTTTTTATCTGGGAACCGAATGATCAAAGACGAAGTAGAAGCCTCCTGATTGAGATTAAATAATTACTACAATGGTGATAACTCTACCTAACTAGACACACTCCCTTTTATTGGTGCTTAGAAGTATGTGTGTATGTGTGAATGTATGCATGTATTTATGTATGTATACATGTATGTCAGGAAGTCAGAAGTCAATGTTGTGTGACTTCTTGCATTGTTTCCCACTTTATCTTCTTGAGATAAGGTCCTCCTTGTACCTAGAACTTACTGATTCGTAGATTGGATAGGCAGTAAGCCTCTGCAAGCTCCTTCCCTCCCCCTGCCCCCCATAGGGTTTTCTTTGTATAGCCCTGGCTGTTCTAGAACTCACCCTGTAGACTAGGCTGGCCTCAAACTCAGAAATCCACCTGCCTCTGCCAACCAAGTGCTGGGATTAAAGGCATGCACTACCACTGCCTGGCTTGCAAGCTCATTTCTAAGACAGTCCAATGATGCCTGCTTCTTATTATCTGTTTCTTTGTGCAATTGTTTCCATATTAGACAGGACTGATTTGTGTTTTACCCCTGGGATGCAACAGAAATGATAAAAACTTCTAAGCATAGACACTGGGTTCTGTCTCATTTTGTCCTGGATTCCTTGACCTAGGGGAAACCAGCTGCTACATCAAGAGAGTATACAAGCAACTCTATGGAAAGATGCTTGAAGTGAGCACCTGAAACCTCCTACCATGAGCTACGTGAATATGACATTTTAGAAGCTGATCTTGCAGCCCAGTCAAGCCTTCTGATGGCTAGACTGCAGCTCTGGCTAATGCCTTAATTACAATCTTTTCAGATCCCGAGTTATAACTATTCACCTAGTTCTGAAATTCCTCACTCAACAAAACCCTTTGACGACTGCTTCTCCTTCTCCTCCTTCTCTTTTTTCCTCTTCTTCTTCCTCTTTGTTGTCGTCATTGTTGTTGTTGTTATTATTAGTGTTCTAGGTACTCAAGTTTATTATTATTATTATTATTATTATTATTATTATTATTATTATTATTATTGTTCTAGGTACTCGTTTTTCTGTGATAACTTGATAGATACCATGGACAAGTAAGAGAGATTTTTGTTATTTATAAACTGGTGCTCTTGTAACAAAAGTCCAAGATGTAGGAGGGGAACTGGAACAGAAAAGAAAAAAAATCTATAAAGACACAAAAAAGTATTAGTGGATACCTAAGAAGCTTCAAAGAGAAAATGATCAGAAACCTGATCTCCATCAGAGGATGAGGCTGAGGAAAATGAAAGGGGCTATTTGCTCAGAAGTGTCAGGAAGTTCATCATCAACACTGTTACCTATTGTCATGGAAAGGAGCCAAAGGGCTAATAAACCAAAGGATCTAGCTAAGGTTTCCAGACAGTGCTGAAGCTCCTCCTAGCTTCTACCTTCAGCTTGTGCTGAAATCTGGGAGGGATGTATAAGATTAAGGAACCATCCTTAGATAAAAGGAGGCCAGAGTTTGCTAGTTGTGAAAGCACCAGTTTTATCAAATGGAAAATGACACTAGATGACATGGCCAAAAACAGTGGTCTAGAGATGACAGAGTGTGTGCCTATAATATTCTTGGTTAGGGCCTCATGCATATTGAGACTGGTGTCAAACAAAAGGGACTCTTGAGATGCTAAAGTGCAATGTCCTTCAGCAATGTCAGTAGGCATCCATTTACTTCTATGTCTACAGGTCAGGAGGCGGTGGGTTGGCCATGTCTTCATGTAACAAGACTGTAGATAAGGTATCAGCTGGACTCTTATTTGGAGATTCAACTTCTGAATCTGCTCCAGTGGTGGCCTCATTTTGAGGGCTCTGGCCACACATTGGCTGGTGCTGGCAGCCACTTTCAGGTTGGCTGGCTAGCACAACAAGCTCAATGCTCCACTGCCCTACTCATAGGTATCATGGTGGAACAGTTTGCTTCCACACGGTTGGCAGACTCTTATGTCTTTCTTCACAGAGGTTCTGAGCCTCTCAAGGCTTTTATCTGATGAAATTAGGCCCACCCAGGATTAATTAAAAACTAGCCACTTCAGAACTTCAACTGTATCTATAAAATCCTTCACTATGACAGCTGCTTTAAAGTTTATGTCTGATAAAGCCAACATCTGGATCCCTGCGGGTTAGAATTATCTTTTACTTCAAAATGAGTAGCTTTCCTTTTCTGTCTTAGATCTCTGAGGTAACCTTCTGATCTACTACAGTTATATCATGTAACACTGTAAACGCTATGTTATAGAGGCTGTGGATTCTAAAGAGTGCTGATTTTGAAGTCATTTATTTATAGTAGTATGGAAGACTCTCACGCCTGGGTGGGAGACAGCTCATTTCAAGTTTGAGATGCAAGGTGCTTACAGTCTTCCAGCATACATGAGAACAGCTAGGTCAACTTTATACATATTATGATCCAATTTTATGGCTTCTTTCCTTTCCAGGGTTCTTTCTTCATTGTTAGCTGTGCTGGTGTCCTGGGATAGTGAGATGACAGGTCACCCTGCATTGCCATGGTTTTGACTCCTTCCCAAACTTGCCCACGATGTTTAGAACCCAGAGTCTTCAGGCAGTTTTGGGCACTGTTCAGAATTCATAGCTGCTATTCACCGAACAGGCAGTTTCTTATGTATTTGTGTCAGTATGTCCTCAGCTCTGCCAGAGCTCAGGCACCACCATCTTTCCAAGCTTTAGGATATGCAGCAGCGTACAAACTACTTCCTATGTGTGTTCTCTTCTTGCCTATATTCTCACCTCTGCCAGAAACATCTCTACCAAATGTGTGCAACTGTGGTATTCCTCTATTTGCATTGCCCCACGGCTGCCCATGGCTTCCTGCCAGACATAGAGCATCTCCTCAACACAGAGTGGCAGGCTCTTTAGGACAGAACTCCTCCAAACAGTATTAAGCTGAAATTGGCTCATAATTGATTATGAAAACCAGTCCCCAAATAGCCAGAAATTTCTAATAGGTTGTTAAAACATTGACAGCTTGAAGTCAGCTACTGCAGGGATATTTATATCACAAAATTTGGCTTAGTCAGAATTTCTATTACTGCAAGGAAACACCATGACCAAAACGCAAGTTGGGGAGGAAAGGGTTTACTCTGCTTATATTTCCAGATCATAGCTCATCATTGGAGAAAGTCAGGATGGGAACTCAAACTGGGAGGCAAGAGCTGATGCAGAGGCCATGGAAGGGTGCTGCTTACTGGCTTGCTTCACAATGTTTGCTCAGCCTGCTTTCTTATAGAACCCAGGACTTGTAGCCCAGGGATGGCTGGACCCTCTTCTATTGATCACTAATTGAGAAAATGCCTTTCTGTTGGATCTCACGGAGGCATTTCCTCAACTGAGGCTCCTTCCTCTCTGATGACTCTACCTTGTGTCAAGTTGACACTAAAACCTGCCAGTACACTAACCCATTTTAAGGACCTGTCTCTTTAGTGTGACCTGCCTTTTACCCAGAATTACAATGAAATAACATTGAACTTCCTTGACCATGATATGCTATTTATATGTCCCAGGCTTTGTGTGGTGTGCTCTCCATTGCAACCTGGACTCAGTCTTCAGACTGGACTGTGCTGGGTATAGATGTTCTCATCTCTATGCTATCACACCCTGAAGACAGCATTAAATTGCTTAGCACAGCATATCAGAGCTCCTGCAGCCTTCACCGAGGTTCCCCTTTGGCAGTTCCACACATGGACTCTGCACTGGCACCAAATTAGATACATTCCCCTACTGCACCATGTTGTCATGTGGCTCTCAAACATCTTAGCCCTTGTGTTTGGGCCACAACCTCTACTCTCACATCACTGGCTTAAGTAACTCTTTCTCAGTTGAGAATATATTCCTTAGGAGACTGTTCTTATTTAATACATACAATAGGTCAAAAGAAACTAACCACTACCAATTAAAATATGAATAGGAAGACAGGAGATGAATTAAGGCAGAGAGAAATAATGACAGAAGGACCTGTGAGGACATGATGCTAAGCCTTGGTGTTTAACACTGCTCTGTCATAGCTTTTTCTGTATCTATTTGTTCTTAGTGTGAGGATGACATTCTATATCTAGAATTTAAATTCTTTTCTTGGTTATAGGATACAACAACTATTTATATTTTCTATACAAATATTTTGAAAATCCTGCAAATTATTGATCATCATATAGACTTGTTAGATTTTTCTTCACTCTCCTTAGAAGTACCCATTTTGGTATCTTTTCATTTTAAAGCTGTGATGAATATTTTAAAGTAAATCTTTGCTTTAGTTTACATCCTTTTCTAACATGAGATTACTAAGGGATTATAAAATCAAGTTTATAGAGGCCTATTTTAATGCTTTGAAGCTTCTTACCCAAGGAATCCTAAAAAGGGAGTTCACATTCCATTAGCAACTTGTATAAGAGGGACACACAGACAGACAGACAGTCAGTCCATCAGACAGACACACATACAAACAGAAGTGGAAAGGGGAAGTAGAAAGAATCCAGGAGAAGTTGGGGGTAGGGTGAATTTTGTATATATAAAATGACATTCTTGAAGAATTCATTCATTTGCTCTTTTTAAAGAAACTTCACAACCTCTAACACCATAAACAAAACAAAACTAGCTCTAACACATATGTGTACACAGAGAACACTTGACAAACATCAGTGTTAACCCAGAATTTTTTCCTGCCTATGTCTGCCGTTTTAGTTTTTAAACTGTGACTGAGGCAGTAAGGAGTCTGTCCTTTCTCTGGATCCATCTGAACAAACATGGTATGAATGCACTTGGAAAGGGTGGCGACTGAAAAGGACTTACAGGCCAGTTCACAAAATGGACAATTCGCTGGAATTATAAGACACTGTTGTCCTCAAAATACACTATTTTCTTAAGAAAATGGAAAAGTGATCAGATTTCACCTTAAAATAGTCCTACATCCCACAAGAGAACTAGAGAACTTTCTAAAGCTCTTATACTGACTGGGTACAGAATGAGAGCAATATAATACTTCACTGTTATTTGA
Source organism: Mastomys coucha (assembly GCF_008632895.1). Taxonomy (NCBI): domain Eukaryota; kingdom Metazoa; phylum Chordata; class Mammalia; order Rodentia; family Muridae; genus Mastomys; species Mastomys coucha. Next base: position 74,851,364 of record NW_022196913.1, on the reverse strand, counting down.
CAAGTGTGTTTACTGCATGGCTTACACTATTACTCTTACCATTTCCTACATTTTTGAGATTGTTTTTGCCAAGCACTGAAGTGATGGGAATACCACAAAGGTCAAAGTGCTAAGACCTGTGAATCAAACTTTTAGCCTATTGAAATCTATTAGCTATAAGACCTGAAGCAAGTGTTTGTTCATGACAGTGTCTTGCTGTGTACAACATAATGGTCTTGAAATCTTGCTTCTCCTATCTCAGCCTCTCTATTAATAGTATTGTTTATTTCATGTTTTTACACTATACTATGGTTTTCAGAACAGCTTACATATTTCAAAAGTATTTATATACCCAAAAGAAACATAGATGATTAAATTGGGAGGGGGCTTGTAGAGAACAACAAAGAGTGAGACTAAATGCTTTGCTTGACATTTGTAACTCTTGTATC
>NW_022196913.1:74821772-74850926 GCF_008632895.1 Mastomys coucha | reverse complement strand
AGTCTGTATCCAAAAATTGTTCCTACAATTCATTCCTTGGCGCAGCAGAACTGTCAATTCTCAGCTTAGCTATGGTGGAGGTAAAATCCTTTGGTGATGTGAGGGTCATTGAATTCAGCCTTATTACAATGAAATCCAATGTCTAAAAATTGTTCTTATTTTGGGCTTGTATCACAATAAGAGCCAAGACTTTAAGCTCTACTAAATACAAGACAAACAAACAAAAAGACTTTATATATTTATGTTCATTTAAGAAAATACTAGTAGTGATGTATTATTTTGAAATATACAGTTAATATGTTTGGAGTTAAAATTTATACTGAGAAAAATGTATGTATTTTCAGTATTGCTGTAGACAAGCATCTATATTACACTGTTAAATTAATTGTTGTTTTATATCAAACAACTTTTATAATACTCATTTTTATTGTTATAATATTTTATAAATTTTAAAGAATATGACAAAAAAAAAAAAAAAAAAAAAAAAAAAAAAAAAAAAAAAAAAAAAAAAAAAGACCTGAAGCAAGGATTGGCATATAGGATTATAGGCTAACTGGGCATTTTGGAACCTTTACACTTTTAAAACTGACTTTAAAAAAGATTTTATTAAAAAATTAAAAATTAGGCTTACTCACTTTCATTTCATTTTATGTGTGAATGTTTTGTTCACAAGTATGCCTGTGTACCATGTGCATGCTTGGTGCCTAAGAATTTTAATAGAGGGCACTGGATCCTCTGGAACTGGAAGTATGAATGAATGGTAGTGAGCTGTCATGTAAGTGCTGAGAATTGAACCTAGTTTTCTGTAAGAGCAACAAATGCTCTTAACTACTGACCAGTTCTGCTCCAGTCAGAAACTTTACAATTATAATGTTGAGAAGAGAAAGGCAAAAGAGCAATTTAACACATGTGAAAGTAGAATGAAATTGGAACTTCATCTACAAGAGTGCAGCCTCCTCATTCCTTCATGAATGCTACTGTGCTCTGCATGATTAGAAGCTGCAACATCACTTGCAAGACTACAGAAGCCTCATACATTAGCTACCTTATTAACTACCTGATCATTTAAAGGACAGTTGCCAACCTCCACCTTTACTGTAGGGTTTATATTTCTGGCATTATGTCTGTTTACTGAATATTTGCAAGATACTCTGATGGTTTTCAAAAGAAATTGGTACCTAGCTACATTTACAATTTAAGAGATGTGCCATTTCCATGAAGTTATAAACTACTTTTACATTCACTGTAGAGAAATTTTTGTTATTTTAGATATACTCTCTAAAGCCCCCACCCCTTGTTTGTACATTGTTTGATTTAATTACTAAAATTAAGTGATGGCGGAGCTGAAGCAATGGCTCAGGTGAGGAACATTAACTGCTCTTGCAGAAGGCCTAATTCAGTTTCCAGCATCCACATAATGGCTCATAACCATCCTTCACTCTAGTTACATACAGTATGTCCACACTCCTCTTTTGACTTTTGTAGGCACTAGGCATTCACCATGGTGCACATACACATGTACACAAAACACTCAAATTGCACATGAAATAAAAACAAACCTTTATATTATAACAAACTAAATCACTAGTAATTGGAATTCTATACCTCGAAATATGTGCATGATTCATAAACTGTGCCATCTGAAAGTAAAAAGAGGTACAAACTCTTACATATAGAGCAGAGCTTTTCCTATTTCAAGGGCAGATTAGCCAGAAAGGAAGATGTTTTGATAGCTTATACACAAGTCCTACGGTTTGTAGAGGTGTTGCTCTATCTGGCTTGGCTAAATCAAACAGAGCTTCCCTTATCTCTGAGCTGTATACACTTGCTCATATTCTCGGAGGACACCATCAACGTATACTTCTAGGATCTAGAGTCAACTCTGTATGATACGAAATCCTTTGAAGACCAACTCCTTGATGGTGGTCACCCAGCCTATCTGGAGAGCTGAGCTCAAGACATTTACAAATCCTTTGTGGTGGCATCTGACTCTGTGCAGCTGAACATGTGCAATTACTCCCTAGGAAACAGTTCCACTCTTCATTTGTTTGTGTAGGCAAGAAATTGTTGTGCAGTGTCCAACATTTTAAGTGATTCTGCCTCATAGCATGTGTTAGAAACTATAAGGAGAGTTTATGACTTCTCAATTCTAAAAGGTTTCTCAGCTTTAGACTTCTGGAATTGGTTGTGTCCGTGTTACTTCTTGTCCTACTGGGATTCAATGTTGTTAGCAACCTTCTGTGTGGTTCTAAGATACCCTGACCTTTTGAAACCTTTCCAGGTGTTGCTACCACTTTCTTGATCTCTGCAATATAAGCTGCATTGTTTAGTGGAGTTAAGTTCTATGAGCTTTAGAAATCCTTCCCGAGACTATGAATTGACTAATACCCAAGGCTGCATACACAAATGTTCCTAAAACCAAGCTTGCTGTGCAGTTCAGGATATGACTTGGAATCTGGAAAAAGGAACATTGTGCTCACTGTGTATCTGTGACGAGTTCCAGGTGCAGCCTGAAGTTAAGTGGTTGTTTTTTCTGATCTTCAGATGTAAGCTCTCATTAGAGCATAGCAGTGTGTGCTGTTGTGGATGTTAGGAATTCCATGAGGACCCTCTGGGCCTATTAAGGCCTCTGGCTTCAGAGAGTCTTAAAATTCATTTCAGCATACATAGAAACAAAAAAAAAAAAAAGGACATAATTTTCTTCTAAAGGAGTCTGATTTATTAAATGCAATGTTTTCTTTTTTTGGGTAGGGCAGGGTTGAGATAGGGCTTCACGTTAGCTCAGCATTAGCTCAGCGTGGCCTTGAACTTACTATGTGGTAGAGGATGACTTGAATTCTTTGATCCTCCTTCCTCAACTTTCTGAGTGCTGGGATTACAGGTGCACCATCACACCCAGTTAAAAACAGTGTTTCATACAAATAATTTATATACGTTAAAAGTTATAGAAGTTAAGTTTGGTGACATAGTTAAAACTTTGAAAGGGTTTATACTTGGACCAACAATCCTCTATTACTTTGGCTTTAGGCTTACATGGTCTATTGTATCAGAGATTTCTCAGCCCTTCTCTTAAAACTTCACAGATTGGCTAGTTTAACAGACGAATCATGCTGCCAAAATACAGGGAAAGAAGATAGGATTGTGGATATAAAACTGCATATATAAACTAATAAACTAATAAGAGGTAAGTTCTCTTGTCTTTAAAATATGTATGGCAATAAACTACATAGAGATGTTGAGAACATAAACTAGTATTTTTAAAAAAAAACATAAAAACAACAGGTGCTATGGTGACAGTGACCATCCATTCTTGTTTCTCACTGAGCTCTCCTCTACCCAGGAACTGCATGTCCCCACGGTCCTGAGCCATCTCTTAGGATTAGCTCTCCCAGATGAACTCCAGGAATCCTGGTGGTGACTCTGCAGAGAGTTAAGTATCTTTCTTTTTTGCTTTGTAGGCTGAGCCCTGTAGCCGGCTGTGTGTGGCTACTAGAGTGTACAGCCACTCTGTATTGTAGTTACCTGGAGGAGTAGTTTTAGCCACTGGTAGTGCACTGCTGGGATGACCATGGAAGGCTACACAACTAGTGCTATTGTGGTTGGGCTTGCCTGTATACAGGCCTTTTGTGTGTGTATATGCTTCCACTTTTGTGGCTAATAAAAAAACAACAAAAGAAACAAATACAATGAGACAGAAAAAAATACAATGTCCTCATGTCACACAGGGCAAATGAAAACTCTAACTTGGAAAAGTTTCATGAAAATTGGAAAATATATGTGATCTAGGATAAAATTATGAATGCAATATCATATTGTGTGAGAAGCTTTTTAAAGAACTTGTACAAAAAGATACTGGAGAGATGGTTCAGTGGTTTGCTACCCAGCATCTCTTTCAGGCAGCTCATCTCCAGGGGTCCTACACTGTAGCATCTGTGGACACCTATACACATACCCACCTTACTCACTCCCACATACATTATAGAAACAAGTCTTTAAAAAGAGAATTTGTATTACAAAAGCTTACGGTTTTAATGTCCTGTTAGATTAATTTGATTTAAAATTAAGATATTTAAATGAAGAATATTTCATTGTATCTACATTTCCAAATTTTATGACAACAATGGGGTGATTTCATGTGAAAAATCTCAAAATAACTAAAAGATAGGAATCTAGCTCTTGGAAATATAGACAAGAAAAGAAAGGAGGTGGAGTATGAAGTGGAACTGACTCTGAAGCTGGCCTTTGACCACATGGGAAAACTTGCTCTCTAATTGAACAACCTGCTTTTAATCACAAGCAGATAATAGTTTCTTCCCCAGAGTTTTAGAAATACACTATTCTTGGGAATACTTCCTAGGATTTCTTTTTCTCATTTAAGACCACATCTTTGCATTTAATTCATCTGTAGACTATCCCCGCAGGGCACATCTCTCTAATTATCCCCATCTAAAGTGACAGGAGAATGGAATTATACCACTTGGAAAACAGACATCCTTTGCTGTGTCTTTTCTCTGTGCTCCCCAGTTTGTCATTGTGGTCACTGCATGATCCTGACTATGACTTTCTGCCTTTGCTATTGACAAGCATGTGCCTGGCACAAGGCATGAGCAGAGGAAATCTAAACAGTGGCTAATAGCTCAGCACCTGTGCTGACTGCACCCGAACACCAGTCTAGCTCCTCACACAGACCAGGGCTGTTTCATCCCCATTCTGGGGAAAGCAAAGCACAGAAGTACAGCATGCTTACCCAAGGACAAGACAAGAGCTCTGCTCTAGAGGCCGGTCTCTTTCCCCAGCAGTGCCCAAGCACCAGGGAGCATGGGCTGTGAGCATTCCTGGATCTCCATCAGATGCCATTACACAGGGAGTAACCACACACAGACATAACTGCAGAATAAACAAATCCCAATCGGAACAATGGCTGTTTGTAAGACTGATTTGCAAATACCTGTGGGGATTTGTGAGAACGCCAGCTGTACTGGTGACTATGGAGACTAGCCAAAAGAATATTTTCATCAGTGTCCACCTGGCCAAACCGCAGTGTCTCCTGTGTGTCATTACAGATCACAAAGTGGCTGAAGACCAACTCTTCTACCTCAGGGCATTTGTTCTGGAAAAAAAAAAAAGAATATGAAAGCCAATGTGTGTATCAGATTAATTGCAAGATGTTTGGCAGCTGTCTGCCCAGTGGCCATTGTTTTAACACACAAATGCTAAAGCATCTGTTGTCATTAGCTCTGGTATACAGAATATTCTATACTTTTAGGATAAGCGCAACAAAAATATCTTAAAGACATCATACGTTCCAGGAATGTGTTTTGATTTATACTCCTACAAAATAAATCATACACATAGAAGAGGAAAAGAACAATGAGATCCCACAAACGTTTAACATTTCTTAAAACGAATTAACATGCTATAAAGAGTGCTGTGCTGGGCTGTGCACATTTCTGAACAGAGTACCAGAGGCTAGAATTACCATGTTCCCAGTCCTCTAAACTCTACAATCAAGGCCAATTACCAAAGCCACAGTTTGTACCCTACAGAAAGTAAGGATCATTTAGGTTACTACAATCCTGGGTCCCTTAAGAGGGAGAGAGGGAGTGTGTGTGTGTGTGTGTGTGTGTGTAAATCTGCCTAGGGAGAGATATAAATAAAACCATAACTTTCCCTCTATTGTTAAGAGGCTGAACAGATCAACTCCAGAACCCATTTAAAGGCCAAGTTGCATTTTAAGAGAAATGATGTTAGCTGAAAACGTTTCCAGTATCTGTTTCATTCAGCAATGGGTCAGTAGCTAATATGCCCCACTAAGCAGCTAAGGATCATCTAATTAGTGCTAGGTTTCTACGCTGATACATCTTTCTCAGTCTAAAAGGTCTCTACTAGTTGTGACATCAAATCACTGGCTACACTGTCTTTATCATCCAGGTTGTGGCATGAAACCAGTCAACATGGTTTCAGGGAAACTAAAAGCAGAGCTAAGAAAGGGATCAACTTAAGGATCTAAATTTCCAAGTAGCTTATCAATTTGCAGGTAAAAGGAGGCAACAGCAGATACCTCTCTTGAGTGGACCTCTGTTTTCTGGCTCAGGATCTAAAGAATGCCTCACTCTAGAGTTTTCCCCTTTACTGAGGAGAGGGGGAAGTAAAGGGTAACCTAATTCAGAAGCAAGACAATGCAGGGGATTGGGATGATGCAGGGAATTAGGAAGCATAAAGCCCAAGAAGTCTACAGTACTACTCAGTGGTACTCAGCCAGTGTAGAGACCAAACCTAGAACTCCATCAGCAAAAACTTGGAAATAGAGTCCAACCTCGGCCATGCAGAATACCAGGTGGCTGTTCTATGGTTGCAGGCCATGAGGAGAACCTGAGAAACATTCTACCTCCTCCTCTTCCTTTTCTTCCTCTTCTTTCTCCTCCTCCTCCTCTCTCTCTCCTTCTCCTTCTTCTTCTTCCTCCTCTTCAATCATTTATCCATTCTTGCTTAACCTCTCAATTCTCATGGTGCAGAATTGCTTAACAAGCACACTAATCCGCAAAGATAATTTGGCTGAGACCCAAGTACTTATGACCATTAGTGCTCTCTTACATGAGTTTTAACTGTTCCTCATGAGTGTAAACTATGGGTGCCGTTTGGATTCAGACAGCAGCTTTACTTGGACTGTGCCTAGAGCACTAGCTGGATTTCAAGTCTCCATTTTTACGGTATTCCAGTTCTGCCCCGGCTTCCCAAAGTACTCCCACGCTACTTGGGCTTCATTACTCAGTCAAGCATCAAGCTGTCTCCTGCCCCAGTCAGTTCCCTCTGCTGGGACTTCTATCCCTCTTATGTCTTGTTGGATTGGCCTGCTTGTATTTGGCCTCCTGGTTCTTCTATTTAAAGTCAGTGCCTCAAAGTAGCTCTCTGAAATCCTGTCCATGCCTGACTAGGTTCCCATTTGATGCTGACATGACACTATTCATCAGCTTCAGAGTACCTGTTTGCTTTTTTTTTTATTACCTGGAGAAGGAATAGGACCTATATGTTTTACAACTTTACCACTTATACTCATAGTAATTCCTGATGCTTGACTGTTCAATAAACACTTAGGAAACAAACAAACAACAAAAACAAATCTTTGTTTTCTAACTATGCTGGGAAGTAAGCTCAGAGCTAGGTGCCCAGTCAAGCCTTGACCAATGAAACACACCCTAGCCTAACTCTAATAATAACAGTGGTAAAGCATGTTGACTTTGTAAAAACTATTTTAAAAGTGAACTTAAACATCTAATTTTATGCTCAGATATAACTGCTAGCCACAGTTGGAATGAAAATTTTCAGGCAATCTTTTTTTTCCTTCTGAATCTCCTGGCTGTTACTATGTGCCTACTTTATCCAATCCTACTTAATGTATTTATCTAAAACCTTTAATCAACTAGAATCACAGTGTGTAATTAGTTTTGATGAGATTTTTCCACTTGGTATTATGTAATCAAAATATAATCAAAATAAACTACCCTCCTTGTAAGCATCTCTCCCTCCTTTCCATGAGAGAGTAAAACCATGAACAAGAGAGGATACGGCTCCAATTCCCACTCACTTATACATCCTGAGGTTAAAATTTACTTTTCATAATGAATTGGGATCAATCTTAACACAGATGTTAAGTTACCAGCTAGAGGTTGAAAAAATCATATTCCTCTCCTCATCCCTAAAAAATGATGAGGGTTTAATAAATGATGAGGGTTTTAGGAAAAAAATGTAAATTAAGGAACGTAACAGGGTTGTTTATATTTTTTAAAGAACACTTGAGGTCTTCAGGGAACTGTTTCTCAAATGTTCCTTCATCTATGGAATTTATTATAGCTATAATAAACTTCAACATTTTTTGGAATGTTTTAGATTCTGTTATATTGAAAAGCTTATATTCATTTATATGACATCATCTATACTGAGTCCCAGAATGCTTGTAGCACTGTGTAGTTAAAAGATAGCTTATTCATATTTTAAGTTCATATCATGTTAAAGAAGCAACTACATGGCTATCGGTATGTTTGGTAAATAAGAGATGTGAGTGTACCTCCTTTTAAATATTTTTTGTTCAAACCAGGAAAATAAGCACAGAAAGCCAAAAAAAAAAAAAAAAGTGGTATACATGCACACAAATGCATGTGTGTGGGGGGGAGGAAGGGAGAAGGGGGGGAGTTAGTTCTATAACCATAGAAATCAAGAACCAATGAAAGGTGATGTTAAGTTTGAACTTATGACCCGACAGTAAAGGACCAAACTGTTTCATGCCTGATAATATGATTTTAAAAAGTAGATGGAGAACTCAAATGTTTTACTCTACTCATTAAGTTCATTTTCATTGTCAATAACTACAGTATATGTCAGCATTATTAAACATATAATAAAATTCAAGTTTCAGAATAAACCTCCTCATAAAGACAATAAACTACACTCAGGACAGACAAAAATGAGCACAAGCAGCCTTTATCATCCTGTTTCAATGGCAAAGCCCTCTGATTTCAAAGTAGTGTACTTTCAGATTCACTTTAGGATACTCACGGGTCCAATGCCTACCACATTAAAGCTTGGTGGCAAGTACCCTTGACATGGGAGGAAACAAGAAAATTATAGCGACAATTACAGAAGCATATCCTCTCGTGGCTCATGTTAACATTGCCAAATCCCTGTATAAATCAGAACCAACTATTCCTAGAATGTACCTGCCAGCAATCTGCTGTGTGACACATGGCTCTACTTAATGGGATATTCCTTCAAGGCACTGTACTCACCAGTCACTCATTCACAGTCTGATGTGGGTTAGAACATTTAAATATTTATGTACCATATTTTATTTATGTATATAGCTGTGTCTAGGAGAATATTTTTTCTCTGTAAGAAACCAATATTTTGAAGGCCATTTTGCAGTAGTTGCTACATATGAGATTGCTTATAAAGCTCTGATACTAAGACAAAAATGTCCTGGATTTAAATGTTCAAGAATTCTTCTCTATTTTCTACGTTTGTTTTTTATTAAATGCATTGTTCAAAAAATTGAAGCTAGAAATTGGAGCTATGGAAGTTTTTTTCACATTGCTATTTGAACCAGCTGCAAAGATTTCGATCACACTAGCTCTTATTTTACGCATGTCCTTTGCAACACGAAAACCATGGAATGCCCTTAAAAAAGACTTTAAATACAAACCAGATGTGTTATCTTCTTTCCCTTTGCTATTGCAGTACCACGTTAAGCAATTAATTCCTTAGTCTTATATAGGTCTTCATGCATATAAAGCAAATATTAAATTTTATTTCTATAAGATCTAATTCTCATAAACATTTTAGGTTAGAGAACTTGAAAAATTTAGAACTATTTATTTCATAAAATTGTTTCCATAAAGATCCTCAAGATATTCTCATAAAAATTCCCCCTAAGTTCTCTTCCTTGTCCCCAGGAAGCTCCTTTACAGGAGCAAATCCCCTCCCACAGCCTCTAGTGCCTGCCACTGAGAGAGCTCAACACAGGACTCGGACTGGGAAGCCATCGCCACAACTGTGAGGAGCATGCACAAAATGGCGACATATGTCTTAGCATAAATGGTGACTAAATGTGAGGGCAACAATGAAAATCAATACAAATGCAGAAGGGATTTGTTGTGTTATCATCCAAATATTCTGTGGGACTGTTTCCATTCTGCAGACACAGGTCGTTTTCCTATTTTAAGTATGCCATTTACCATTGGTTTATATTCCATCTGTTTTCTGATGTGAGTAATTGCTATAAAAGATACAAGAAAAAATTATTAAAGTTATTACAATTCTCTATGAATATTAGGATCCATTCTGCAGTGCTTTCTAGTGAATCAAAAGACAAGATGTCCGCAAAGGAAAACCAAGACTGCTTTGTTTCCAGGTTCTAGCCCGTGGCTCCTTCATGTTTTTGTTTGAGCATCTGGAAGGCTTAATTTAGGTCCTAATTCTATAGTGGATGTTCAGACAGTCTGGTACATACCAAAGTTGAAGTTTTAGCTAGACAGAACCATAGCACTTCAAAAAAAAAATTCTCAGAAATAAGTTACTCTCAACTCAGATACGGTAAATGGGCTCTAAGTGGATGGCATGACCTTGACACATATGTCAACCCACGATCTCCAGAGTGTGTAAAGAGAACTCTGTGTCACTTTATCTAAGCAGATGCTATGACTCTGATGAGTGTCCACCCATGATCTCCAGGGCTTTGTAAAGAGAGCACTTGCATCACTTTTTCTAAACAAAGTGGTGCCCTCAATCCCTTCACCCCTCACATTCGGGTTTGGGTTTAACCTATAATTAAGTGGTAACACGGAGTGTGCAGTAAAAAGATTGAATGAGGCAAAACTGTAAATGCTTCTGGGATGTGCATACCTGTTGCCACGCTTGTACTGCAGTGTTTAGGGAATGAACTACATGCTGCCCAAAGTTGACAAGCACAGAGTCCACTATGACGGTGCAGTCCAGCAGCTTCTGCACTCCATCGCTGGAAACTGCCATCTGTCCACAGATGCCAAAGGGTCTCACCACACTTTGCATCGTGACATTTCTGCATTCGAGAAGTTTGCAATCCACCTGAGATGAGAACTGGATCTCCTGGCAGACAGGACCACTGTTCCACTGCCGAAGATACAGGTTCGGTTCCCTGAAGGCAATGATCATGTATTCCAGTTCAGATGGCACATTTTTATCAGAAATGAATGGCTGTAGGTGCTGTGGTGAAGCTTTTAAGAAAATAAGAAAAAGAGCAATTAAGATGTGCCAATCCTTCATGGAAACAAATGAGGGAACATTTAAATGATTCACTTTGTTCTTTAGTACTTGATATTAACAGATTTAAACAATTGCTTTGAAAATGTTAAAATCTTTGAAGTACCATTTGACATCTGAAGATACATTCTTTTCTTCAATCAGGTAACTTAAATGTGTATTGCTCAAAGATTATTTTTACTTCCACAGATAAAAATGTTTGATCACAGTAACAAATAAGAGGAGACAACCATCTAAATCTTTGTATCTACCAACAAAATCTCTAAAACAACAAAAACATGACTCTAGAAAAAGCAGTTAAACTCTATTCCTGCTGTAACAGCAAGATGCTGGACAGCAGCTATCATGGCTGTAATCTCCTCTCCTCCATAACATGGAAGTTCAAGACCTAAAACCTAAATCAAGCTGGGCAGTGGTGGCACATGCCTTTAATCCCAGCACTTGGAGGGCAGAGACAGGGAGAGTTCGAGGCTAGCCTGGTCTACAGAGTGAGTTCCAGGACATCCAGAGCTACACAGAGAAACCCTGTCTTGGGGGAAAAAATACTCAAAAACCAAAAAACCCTAAATCAAACTGAATTATCCTTGAAAAGAGTTGATACTAAATACAACAATTGAGAAATAATTATTCAAGTAACACTGGGAATTTATAGGAATCTATTTTTGCTACAGAGGGAATTTATTTATATTCTTTTAAGTGTATAAAAATATGGGTCTTTGAAGAATTGAGTTTGTTTGTTCCTTGGAGGGGAAACTGGGAAAAGAAAAATCATATGACATGTAAATAAAATATCTAATAAAAAAAGAAAAAAAATGGGTCTTGTAATTTAAGGAGAATGTTCTCATCTTTATAGAGTAAGTACCTTGAACTAAGGAGATAAATATCAAGTTCTTTTGGGATCTATTTTCCAATAATGTATAATACAGACTAAAATAATGCATTTTTTTCAAAAAGATCTTAATGGGTATAACAGTAAAGCCTGCAGCTAAAATAAAATAAAACAACACACTTCCTTGAAAATTCTCTTAGAAAATGTGTCACTGAGGAGTAGGGCACTTGATCAGCTTTAGAGTAACCCTGGAGTGTCCAGTGCCCATGCTGGGAACTGTGAGGTGCCATGTGAGGAACACTCAGGACCACAGCAATGGCACTAAGAAGGTGTTCTCTTGATGCTGAAGTGATGCATACCTGTGCCTAGTTGGTCCAGGTGATGGCAAAGATGGAATTCCAGATGAGCAAACTGGAAGGACATGCACAGGGATGGGATGAACCATGGGGTAAAACACGAGTCGACTCTGGTGCAAGCAGCCAGGGCTGTTGGAGTTATGAGCGGTTCGCAAGTGCTTTGAGAACCGGATTCACTTGCAGAGCTGTGGAAAACCAAAGGCGCTCAGCAACCTCCATTCTTAATACCACAGAAGCACAATGTCTATAGAAAATGCCTTTAAAGCCAGTACCGAAAACCCTATAATCAATATACTTATCATCAACTCTCATGGACTACTATCACACAAGAGCTTTTTACTTTTAAATTCAGTTTATGTTGAATATTCTACAAATAATTTGAATTATTTGCAGAAAACTTTCCAATTACTCTTTAGCCTCCACTCATGTTGACTTAGATCAAATCCAATTTATGCCTATATTCTTTTCACAAAACGTATGGACAGTTTAGTGTCCTATTATAAGGGGAACACAATTCTGAGTATGCCTCCCTCAGCTGTTGGAAATGCTAACCCTTCCTGTGTCATGCAAATGTCTCATGGTTGTCTCACATCTCTATCTTGTCCATACTTACATTCTGTGAGGTCATCTAGACTCTTTATTGAAGACCCAGTGATTATTGTATTAAGTGGCATAATATGCCATAACCATGCATAAAGAATGTAGTCCATTGGAAAATCAATTACACTACATGAATTCTCTCTTAACTTGCCTATACTCTCAAAATTACATTCTATGGTTATTTGGCTAACATGAAGAGTTCAAGGTGTCTAGTCTCAGAAGAAGCCAGCCCTTGGCTTTCAGAGATCCGCAACTCAACTGGTAACACACTGCCATCTATAAACACCACATGACAGAATCATCTCCTGGGGAAGGACAGTTGATGTGCTGTAGAAGTGGATACAGGACAGGACTCAGGGCCTTCCAAAATAACAATAACAACTCACATCACCTTTCTGGGTTGAAATATATGGCATAATGAGTTCCTAGGGAATGTGAGACTATTTAAATTTTGGGAAGTGAGATGCTTGCTCTCAGCAACTATGATATACTTCTGCATTATTTTAGACAATTATCAATTATCCTTGGTTTCACCCAGAAAAATGTATAGGGTACAATCAAGAAGAGTTCCAGCCAGTTAAAGGTTCAGTAAATGACTCTTATTCTTTTGCTCTGAAAACTTAGATGAGGGGGAAAAAAATGAAGCAAAGAAAGTGACTTGAAGTTTATGGGCTTCTAGGTTGTAAAAGTCAAAGAGCGGGACAGAACAGGTACCTGTAGTTTGCTCAGACATGACACTCAGCTGTCCTGTATCCTAAGTTAAGAATGCTAAAGTAGGAGGTGGAAAACATGTACTGTCCCTTTCTAGAATCTAAGCAAAGAGTAGCAGACATGGGTTAGCCTCCAACTATTGGCAGCAGTTTCAATGTGACGACATAAATGTGTTCTTAACACAGCCAGTACTCAATACATCATACATGCTAAAGTCATGATTACATTTTGGAAGAAAATGCAAAAAAAAAAAAAAATCAACCAGGGACTTTTAAGTTACTCTGAATGCTATTAAATTCACAAATATGCTAATGTTTTACCCAACACTAACGATCTAAAACATACACTACGACCATACAAACATCTATTCATCCCATGTCAAATGGGAGAATAGACTATTAAACTGCAAGTCAGTAGGTGTTACTTTATAGTTAACTTTAAGAAAATTTATACAGAACAGTAATTAACAATGATCTTTACTTGCTAACTCACAAGGAAAGACTTTCAAAACTTCATTTTGTTCAAGTCTTTATACCAAAATGTAGGAAAACTGAATTATGCAAATACTGAAAAGGTAAAAAGTTCCTTAATTTTTGATTCTTGGTCCTATTACCATAATCACAGGGCAATATACCTGATATAATGAATAGAGAAAGAAACAAAGTTAAAGCACATGAAAAAACCTCAGTGATGCTATCTAACTGATACTACACTGCATTAATCAATAGCTGTACTATTTTGTAAACTGTATTATAGAAGCCCTGAGCAAGGAGACTTTTCTGCTTAAGCTGCAATAACTTTTCTGACTGTGGATCATCATTCCTTTTGTGGCAGATTTTTACAATTACTCAAAATAACCTGCAGCTTTTCTGACAACTCCTCACTTTCTCCTGCTAACCGTAGGCCTTTTCTGTTACTCTTTAAAAAAAAAAATATTACATCCGAAATGCTGACCCCTCTCTACCTCACCTTACAGGATTCCCCTCCCCGTATCCCCACACCTTGGTCTATCAAGTCTCTGCAGGATTAGACACATCCTATCCTACTAAGGTCAGACAAGGCAGCCTTCTACTGTATGTGTACCAGGAGCTTCTGGTGCCATAGCCACTACTTAATAGCATAATCAGATCCATAGGTACTACCATAGGGACTGCCTGAGTGTCCTCACAAAGGGACACTAATTGGATTCCTGTTGTCGACTGTAACTTCAAAAATCATAGTTTCCACCACTGCCATAGTTATCTCCACCAAAATTGCCTCCTTCATTGTGACCATCATGTCCTCCTTTACCACTATTTCTACCACCTTGGTTTCCATATCCTAGTCCACTATGATAACTTCCTATATTACTATAACCATGACCACTACCACAGTGGCTACCACCATCAATACCTCCATAATCGCCTCTGGTGTCACCATCTTTACCACCAGATCCTCTTCTATTTCCATAATTACACCCACCACTATAGTTACTACCATCACCTCCAAACCCATTATCCAGTGTCTCTACCACCATATCCCACTCCACTACTATAACTGGACCACCAACATAGTTGCCACCATCACTTCTTGGGTCTTTGTGAATTTTACATCATGCACCCCAATCCCACTCATCTCCCCCTCCCCTTGAAATGCCCTGTACCCTTGTAATCTCCCCCAACAGAGAAAAAAAATGTGTTCTGGAAGCTGTAGTGTGTCACGGTGTACCTCACAGTACACCCTTTTGTCCACACTGCTTCACTTGTTGATGTTCATTGCAGTGACTTGTTGGTCTGGCTCCAGGTCTCCAATTTCTGCAACTATGTCAATACTGGAACCTTACTAGGACTCCTCTTGGATATCCTGTTGTTGCCCTGTGTCATGAAGATCCTGTAGTTTCGGATCTATAGAACGGACACCTTCATATACTCCAGCAATTCATGGATGGTGTAGATTTTGGGATGGGCCAATTCAAATCCTTGGATCTGGGCTTGGGGGTTGCTGAACTGCTGGTCACACCACTACGGTGAGCTCTCCTGCCCATTGTTGGTTGGCCCATCCAATGCTGCAGCCAGCAAGGGGCACAGTCAACTTTCCTGCTCTTATGCCCTCAGTACTGGATCTCTATGCCCACGCCACACAGGCCAGTTCTACTGTGTTGCCCAGGTGAGGAGCAGGGCCCACTCTCCCATTATATCCACCATCACCCCTTCTATAACCACCACCTCTGCCACCACTGCTCCCATCACAGCATCCTGCTCTACTAAAGGTTCCTCCATGACTTATAAAAAGTCCACATCCACCTTCATGATCTCTGTGTTTCAGGTTACACTTCTTGTTTTCACTTCTCAATTATGCTCATTAATAGTGTGGTATTTTCTAAATGACAATTTTTATCAATTGTAGCATGGCCATCAAGCAAATCCTCTCTTTTTATCCTCATTCTGCTTGTCTTCTCTAGGTCTCAGGCTTGCCACATCTTTTCAAGTAGCTTCTTAAAAAATATTCTTCTGAGTCTTACTTTAATAGCATTGTAATCATTTTCTTTACTGCTCAGTGAGCAGCAGGCTTTATAAACCTCTTCTAGAAGCAGCTCTCTTGCAACACAAGAGCAAGCCACAACACCAAAGCTCCTGGAACATCATCACACAAACTAACTGTGCCCATTTCTCAGCATGTTCTCTTAACAGCCACCTGTAGTTCCAAGCTCAGAGCAGAGTATCTCCTCAACTGCTCTGCTTCCTTTCCCACATGGCCCTCCATTTTGAGACCAGACTTGCTTTTTCCAGCATTAGTTCAATATTAATAGTAATTTCTTATGTTAAATTCTAAACCAATTATAATTACATTTCATTAATATCAGTTTCTACTTGAAAAGGTATTCATCCTAAACAATTTTAAGTAAGATTAACTGCAAAGTATTAGGTAATGTGAAAAATCCCCACCAAGGGCCAAAGGTCTGTTACTGCAACGTCAACAGTCAATGGAAAAGTGGCTTCATGTGACGGGCTGTATACACTCCTGTCCTCTAAGGGCTTCGCACTTCAACAGTGCCGAAGTCACAACAGCAATTCTTATGACTACTTCAGAGTCAGAGGAATTGACCTTGTCTGGAGAACTTCTTTCCATGGTGAAAATACATTCTTCTATAATTCGAATCAAGAAATCATTTCTAACTGGATACTCTTGATGAAACAGTTTTTAAAAATTAGCTTAACTGTCTCAGGCTTATTCTCTGAAATATCCTGGTGTTTGATGAGGTAACTTCTCCTTTGAGGAAGCAATTTTCCTCCGCATTTGCTAGTTCCCTGGAGGGTCAGTACTTTTTGATTTGTAAAATCAAGACCCTATGCTCTCACTGACAACATGCTACTTACTAGGTAATATACTGGAAGGTCATTAACTTTACAGAGCCTAGATGACCTGGAACCAGAATATATAAAGCTAAAAACATTACTTATTATGAAACATACAATGTAGCCAATGAAAGGCACTGTGAAGCTATATACTAAAACGCTCACCAGAGTGACTTCAGTGTGAGAGCTCCAACAAGCACACATTAATACAAATAAATGCTCTCAGAAGAAAAATAATTTGCCACTATTTACAACATAAAGTAGACATCAGTACAACACAGTGTGTTATGATTATTACATATGGACAGAATTAAAGTTACATAAACAAAACAAAACAATGCTTGATTTGCAAAAGCACTGGAGTGGTGTATGTCTTCTTTCCCATTAGTGCCTGAATGTTATCCAGTGAGAAAAGGAAGGGAGTGGACCAGAAACTAAGGCAGCAGGCACTAATGCTGACCATGCGGAGGACTGAAAGGTGAGATAGTGAGAGGAAAGAACAGCAGGGCTCACGGCACATGCTGGCTACTGCCCAAGAAAGGACCCTGATTGAGGCTTACGTTCTGTAACTTTCACAAAAGCATAGAACAAAGGATTAGCAGGGCAAGTAAACCAGGAAACATGCTGAATATTTGCTGGAGTTATTTCTTTAAGTTTATAAATATACCAAGCAGGTAAATACCACAGATGGGCATAATCTGGAGTTATAATGTGGACTAAAAAGTTCTGGAGACCTGATTTAGAATACCTAGAGCCTACAGCTTCTAAAACTCATTGTGACCAATGAGAGAGACCTCACAGGGCAACGTCAGCTCTTTGAACTTGGTTGGCCATGTTTGCCTAGTGTCTGCAGGTTATCTCTTAAAGTTAAAAAAAATCTTTAAAGATGAACATATTTGAAAGCTTTGATTTTAGGTGTAGATAGTTCCATTTATATAACCTTCCTTTTCCTGCCCTAGGTTTATCTTCATAATATTAAGTAGTCCACCAAGGCACTGAGCTATTTCCTCTGTGTTTTGAGGTTCTGGATAATAGATTTTTTGTTTGATTGACTTCATTCATTATTTTTATTTACAATTAGGGAAATTACTCTTTTGCAAGGGTTCTTGGGCTCTATTATGAGTGAAGCAGCAATAGTGAGGTTTACTTCCTTCTGTCCACAATTCAGGCACATGCCATACTTAGCCCAGTGAAGAGGCACAGGAGAAGAGAGAGATCTGCTGATTCTCTGTCCCTCTCACTTGGCTCTCTGTTACCTTTGGTCATCTGTTGTAGTTTGATTGTTGTTTAGGACTATTCTCCATAGGTCTGAGGACACCAGTTTCTTCTGGTCATGTACAAGATTGATATCTGGCAACTGCAATTCACAAACTTTGCTTTCAGACAGACTGAATTCTTGAAATGCAACAAAAACCTTCTGGAGTTCATCCCAATATTCCAAACTACAAGGGACCTATAGGGAAATAAAGAAACAGTTAAAAGTTATAAGTCAGAAACTATGGGACTAGAGAGATGATTCAGAGCTCTTGCAGGGAAACAGGTTCAGCCTCCAGCACTAAGATGGCGGCAGCTCACAGCTGTCTGTAGCTCTAATTCCAGGAGATATGATACTGTCTTCTGACCTTTGAGAATACCACACATGTACATGATGCACAGTCACACATGCAGGCAAAATACCCATACACATAAAATAAGTAAATAAAAGTTAATAAATTCATAAAAGTTAAACCATACTCTATACTTGTTGAAATATGAAACTGTCAAAGAAGTTATAACATTATGACTTGATAGGAAGACAAAAGGTATAAAAGATAATGCTTTAGCACCTCCTTTCCCATTATATCAATCCTGTTTACTCTACAAGAATCATTAAAAAAAAGAAGACTCAATAGTCAAAACACCCACAGTCTTCTCTATAGAGGAAAAATAATGGAGAACAAGCTCTATACTTCTTCTCTACTACAGTATCCAAAAGACAAGGCTAGAGTTTTGTCTACATACATTAAAGGAACAGTGAGAGGCAAATACTGATTGAAGTTCCTCTGTAGCAAGAGTACACTTTCAGACAAGCAGTGGAAAGATGGAAACCCCAAAGAGATCACCATTCCTCACACAAAAGTAAATTTAGGATAAACCAGAGAAGCTACAAGGTGAGAGCATGAAAGAAAGCTGCTAATTTTGATTTCGAAAGAACAAAGTATTGCTATATATGCAACAAAACTTAGGAGTTAGAAAAAAAGTCACTGATAAAAATAAAATATAAAAAAGTATGCATGCTAAGACAGGCAAGGCAATGACAGACTAGGGACTACTGGTTTAGATAGGAGAAAGATCTTAAAAACCAAGTGGGAAGTGTATGGAAGAATGCATATGTGCTTTAGAGAGGTCCAGCAGTCCAGCTTCACATGCTATAGTTGTGTCAAGATCTAAACAGTCTAGCACATCCCCAGGGATTTCTGCATGGCCCTTGGTAGAAGGCAAGGGAGCTCAGTACAAGCGTGATATTCACCTTGGTCGGTGGGCTGTCTGTAATGTTGTCTTTTATTTCTGATTTAGGAGTCTTACACTTTCCACAACACACATGTAACACCTGCTTTCATAGGGTTAAAGCACAGATCCTAACAGCAACTATTTCACAGAACAAATAAAACTGTCCAGTAGACATGAAAAGCCACCATTACTAATACTTAGCAAATGTGAATCTAAGCAAATATATAACAATGACATTAATATTAATCAATGTATTTATTAATTAATTTATGCATTAGCATGACAGCTTAAGATTGATAGCTCTGCTTTTTGCACAGGTGTTTGAAAAACCCCACATTCCTAGGTACTGTGAATAAGTGCTTATTTCTGCTATTTAGATTATATCTAAGGCTTTGTTTTACTGTGACTGTAATTCAAGAGGGCATGCGCATGTACATGTGCCTCTCATGTATTTTATATGTTTATATATGTACTTCAAGAGTATTAGTAGGAAAAGCAGAAACAACTCAAACATCTATTAGTGTGAACTGCTTAGCTTTACAGAGTGGATTAACACACAATGGTCAAAATGAATAACAAATACCATATAACAGAAGGTACACAGGATATGTTATTACAATTAACATTTTAGTTTTAAAATGACATGTGGTTAATCCTATTTGTCTTAAAAAGTACTCTACTAAGATGTGTTTCCTGTTTTGGAAGCATCCCCTAGCTACCATTCTCAGAGCTGGTAACTACCTTTTTGTGTCGCCTCTGTTTCCAGTATATGCCTCCAACATACAGCATCAGACCCCTTAACTTCTTACACATTAGACTATACTAGACTGAGAACCCCAGATGAAGAAAGGGCATACTATTTTAAAATTTGTCTTTAGCATTTAAAGCAGTTTTGAGGCCATTAATAATAATAATAAAAAAAAGCTTCCCAAGTAAACCTTCCCTTCTTTCCCAAGTGATGTTTAATCAATTGTACTCTTACCTAAAGTGTGAAAGACAGAGATCAGTATCAAGTGCTTTTCTTAATCACGCTTAACATTATTTTCTGAGACAGAAATATTTCACTGAATCTGATTGGATAGACTGGCTGGCCAGCAAGACGCAGGGATTCTCTTGTCTTTGCTTTGAGTGTGGGGATTATAGGTGAGAGTGGCTACACTGGCTTTTCATTAGTGCTTGGGGACTCAGGTCCTCAGGCTTGGTCAGTGTCTTAAGGTAACTTCTACTATAATGAAACACCATGACCAAAAGCAAGTTGGCAGAAGGAAGGGTTTATTTGGCTGACACTTCCGTATTGTATCCCATCACTGAAGGAAGCCTGGACAGACTTACACAATGCAGGAACCTGGAGGAGCTGATGCAGAGACCATGGAGGGGTGCTACTGACTGGCTTGCTCCTCATGGCTTGCTCAGCCTGCTTTCTTACAGAACCGAGCCCAGTAGTCTAGGGATGGCACCACTCATGAAGGGCTGGGCTCTCCCCCATCAATCACTAAGTAAGAAAGTGCCCTCCAGACTGATCTTATGGGGGCATTTTCTCAACTGAGGGTCCCTTTTTTCAGATGAGTTGTGTCAAGCTGACATAAGGCTAGCCACTACAGACAGTAGATATTTAGCCCACTGACTCACCTCTCATGCCCCATAAGTACAGGATCTTGACTGTGCAAGTGTGAGGGGGGCGATGCTGGTTGAGGAAGAAAAAGACTCAAGATTCACGAGTACACTGAAGCAGATGTGTATGTTTGGGGGACTTAAAAGTAACATATTCATGGAATCCAGTGTTAGTTAGGCATGGTGATATGCACATGTGACCCCAACACTTGTAAGGTGGAGGAAGGATAATCAAAGTTCAAGGTTATCTTCAGCTAGCAGGCACACAGGGCATTTGGGGCTAAGCTGTGCTAAAAGAACAAAACTAAATAATAAGAAAATCAAGGAAAAAAAAGACAGCAATTCTCATTTCTTGCTACTCATGGCAAGCTTGTCTACAGCCTTTTCCCTTTGGGTCTTTATTTCTGTATTCTTTCCAATCTGAAATTCCTATTTTCTTGTTCTCTTGTGTCTAAATCCTTCCTATCTATCTAAGCCCAAATCAAATGCTATCTTTCTTTGAGTCTTTTCAGAAAGCAGTAAGCCTGCTCTTTAGATTAAGGGACTCACAACTAGGGGCAGAAGAAATGTGGGAATGGGGTACACAGGAACCTCAGAAAGGTGTGTAAGAATCTTGGTGGAAGACTGCAGAGTTTGCAAAAGCACATTAACATATTTCAGATAGTGGAATGTAAAGTTCTGCATTCTTGGTGGAGAACTTTACATCTTCAATACAGTTAATAAAATGTTTCTGGCCTTGAACCAGAAATTCTACATCAATGTTAACACACAATAGTCAATGAAAACTGGCTGTCATACTGGGAGTCAGAAGGAAAGAACAGCAGCCAGTTCTAAAGGAATCAGTACATGATTTGAGAACGTCCAAGCTGGAAGCAGTGTGGGAATGAAAGGCGGCTGGCCCAGCACTGGGGACAGAGGGAAAACAACTGTGGGCGTTTAGAAAATGAGGAGCATTAAAGAAAAACTTTGAGCTCACAACTTGTCAGGGACCAACTCCACAGTTAAAACACCTCACTTGGAATATCCCAAGCTACTCAGAAAATTCTGGAGACAATAGAAAACTACTATAGAAATAAGTTCCACTACATGACAGTTATGTGTTTGTCAAGATTTTCAGTTATACGTCCTATTTTTATTGCTTAATGGAAAGAATTAATAAATTTACACGAAAATCTTGTTGAAAACATTTAAATTATATGCCAATTCACATATTTACAAAAGTTAAGAATATATTTGATTTCAATGCCATACCCTTTGGTTTATAGACATAAAGAAACCAAGATAGAGCTAACTGGAGAGCTTTCTTTCTATTGGCTGATTCTCTTAAGGTCAGAAGGTGCTATTCAGGGAGCTTGGGGGAAAAAAGGTTATCAGCAGTCTCA
This sequence comes from Mastomys coucha, assembly GCF_008632895.1. NCBI lineage: Eukaryota > Metazoa > Chordata > Mammalia > Rodentia > Muridae > Mastomys > Mastomys coucha. The sequence continues at coordinate 74,828,821 of NW_022196913.1, read as the reverse complement.
CCTATTTATGAAAACTGCAATAAGAATCTGCCAGGCAAGACATGTTCTCTGGGCAATAGTGGCATAAGTGTCAGGGGTGACCTACTGCTTTCTGAATGGATCTGAGGGTTCCTTATGGGGTGACTCACTGCTTTCTCATTGATTAGATCTGAGGGTTCCTCATGGGGTGGCCCACTGTTTTCTGGTTGATTTGAGAATTTCTTCACAAGAGGAAACTCATGGCTGGGTTTGTAAGCCTGGTCAAGGGCTTGTGGCTGGGGAGGTGCTGAGAGGCAGACCTACTATTATTATATTAATACTGTCTTGAAGATGTACGGACAGAGTGTCCATCGAGGGATACACTGTGACATGCTATAGCTTCCACATGATGTGTACACACACACACACTTTTTACTTTTTAAAATTTTCTTTTGGAGAGGAAGGTTATGAGGGCAGAGGGTGATATGAAGGGATAGGGAAGTAAGTGGGGTTAGGGTACATGATATGAAACTACCAAGGAATCAATAAAAAGTTTTTTTTTTTTTTTAGATATTTTCTTTATTTACATGTAAATTTCTCCTTTCCCAGTTTCCCCTCCAAAAAACAAACAAACAAAACCAACAAGAACAAACCCCTGTTGCCTTCCCGCTCCCCATGCCTGCCACCCCACCCTCTCCCACTTATTGGCCCTGGCATTCCCCTACACTGGGGCATAGAACCTTCATAGGGCTGAGGTCCTCTCCTCCTATTGATGATCGAATTTGCAATCCTCTACTATACACGTGCTGCCAGAACAATCAGACCCATCATGTGCAGTCCTTGGTTGGTGGTTGAGACCCTGGGGGCTCTGAGGGTACTAGTTAGTTCATATTGTTGTTCGTCCTAAGGGGCTGCAAACCCCTCAGCTCCATAGGTCCTTTCTCTAACTCCTTCATTGGGGACCATGTACTCAGTTCAAAAGAAAGTTAAAGGGCTGGGTGGTGGCGGCACATGCCTTTAATCCCAGCACTTGGGAGGCAGAGGCAGGTGGATTTCTGAGTTCAAGGCCATCCTGGTCCACAGAGTGACTTACAGGACAGCCAGGGCTACAAAGAGAAACCCTGTCTCGAAAAACCAAAAAAAAAAAAAGCTAAAAAATAGTGTCTTGTTAAATAGTCATCCTCCAAACTGTCTTCTAAACACTATGTAAATGTACATACTGTATTCAGCCTTCATCAGAGAGGCTTCTTATTATAGTAACAACGATTAATAAGGAAAAAAAACCCTCATAAGTGACCAGAGTGCTGAGAATAGGCGATCCTGTAGTGCTCCGTCCTGGCAGGGACATCTACAGAAGCAGGAGGAGCCAGGGGACAGGAGACATGCACAGCACAGCTGTGGTGCTCATCAACTCAACATGGCTATGGAGAGAGGCCCCTGTCCAGCCAGCCTGGGGACTATTGACAGTTAATGGCTGCTAGTGTAAGAAGTGTCATTTTGTCAGGAGTATGGCCACTGCTAAGTTGTTCACACTCTAGTAGATAATCTCTCAGCCATGTTCATATAATCAACTATAATTAAACTCAGTAGATCTTACACAAAATGAAGACAAATGCTGGAGACATTCTTGGAAGAAGAAAGGTCTCAGCATGAAAGGAAGGGATATGAAAGGAAAGGGTGACACAAGACTCACTTCACACACACATGAAGCTGACAATAAGATGAGCAGGTGTAGTTACCTTCAGTACACTAAAACAGAAGTTAATATGTACTGTTAGCATTTTAAAGAGAATTTTATTCAGTGTTCCAAGTGCCAACTGAACAATTTATTGATAGAAGAAAACTCTGTAGATGGTCATCTTTATACCATCATTTCATTCTAACATTTGAAACAGAAAAGCCTCACTAGGGTTCCATGTGGGAAAAATCCTGGTCCTGGGCATCTTTGGAGGTTTCTTGTCTCATAATGTCATGTCAGGACTTTTTTTTTTTTTAAAGTATATCTTATTTTATATTTGTAAATTTTTTCTCTCTTTTCACCCTACAGGTCCTTTGGTCATATATTACAGCTTCCAATTTAGTGTTTTTATAAAGACCCTAGAGTATGCCAATAAGTGGGTCTCTTCCTCTGTATCCTGTGCCTTTTCTCGGGCTCCTTTTCTTCTGTTTGCTTTGCCTAATTTTGATGTGTTAGTTTTGTTTTATCTTAGTATATTATATTTTATTATTTATCTTTTAAAAGCCTGTTTTCTTTTTCTTTTCTTTTTTAAAAAGATTTATTTATTTTATGTATATGAATACACTGTAGCTGTTTTCAGATACCCCAGAAAAAGGCATCAGATCCCATTACAGATGGTTGTGAGCCAGCATGTGGTTGCTGGGAACTGAACTCAGGACCTCTGGAAGAGCAGTCAGTGCTCTTAACTACTGAGCCATCTCTCTTGCCCTCGCCTGTTATCTTTTTCAAAAGACCAAAGTGAGAGACCAAAATGGGGGTGGATTCAGATGGGAAGGAGGTGAGGAAGAAGTGGGAGGAGCAGAGGGAGAGGAAACCATATCAGTATATATTATGTGAGAAAAAAATATTTTCAATAAAAGGAAAAGAAAAATCCTGGTCCTCGCAAATAAACCACAACTTTTGGGCAACCTGAGTATAAACTACACATCCCTAATTTGCAAAATGAAGCTAATAAAAATAAATTGTTTTTAAGTCAAAGTAAGGATTTTATTTTTATCTCAATGCCATTTGGAGGACATAGAAAAATGATGTAGTAAAATTTACATTTCTAAAAGATTCTAGATAATATAGAAAATGAATTTAAGTGGTAAGTATGGAGGGAAGACAACCCATTAGGAGATTTAAGGGCAAGATATTAGAGTTTGGGTTAGTTGGGGAGACTCCTGGGACCTAACAGTCAGTCTGGATTGCTCAGATATGAGGGTGACACCATGTCAAAGTGGCCTGAGCAACTAACTGCGCAGTGCTGATGACACCCACTGGGATGGGGTGGGCGATTTGCCTTTGGAGAGGATATTTGTGGTATTATGGTTCAGAGGAAGGGCAATCATGAGTTCTCTGGACAAACTTAAATAGAAACACCAATAAGACACTCTAGTAGAAACAGTGAGGAGCTGGATATTGCAGAGACTGCAAGGGGTGTTAATTGTGTTGATGATGCACAACTTACTCCAGTGTCATCCTACCTTACCCGTCCATCAGGGTCTTGTTATGGAGCATAGTAACTAGTGAGGTTTGGGTTATTTATTTGTAAGAAGGTGCTTTTAGTGATAAGTTAGGAATGCAGACTGGCTAGGAATCTGAAATAGGAAGCTGACTGGAGGATAGGGGGGAATAGATACAAATCAGTCTTTAGACAGGAAGGGATAAATCTCAGTTTAGATAGTGAACAGGGAGGAGGGAAAGCAAGGGCCATGTTGCAACTGAGTCTCGATGACATACAAGAGATAGGGTCAATGGCTAAGGTTTTAATAGAAATCCATAGTTACTTCTTTCAGACTTGTTTTGCATGCCATGTTCTTGGTTGAATATTCTTATGGAACTGTAGCTGCGTAGGGGCTTGCGTATAGCATATTCTGAGCAATGCTTTCAAATGATTTCATATAGCTGGGGTATAGCTCTTGCTTAGTGTGAGAGGGGCCCTGGCTCACCCTCCTGCACTACCCACACCCCCAGTTAATGAACAGAGTTAGCTGGCGAGGAGTTAGTTAACAGCATCAGCTCTATGCTATTCTATATCACCCACTTGCACCAGTTCTTTCATTTGGAGGAGTGTGCATGGGCCCACTTGTAAGCAACCTTACTTTCAGCTCACTCACTTCCTTTGTCTCTCAGTTAAAGCTGACATCCCCCAGCTAGTTTCTAGATAAGTAGTGACATAACAAAACTAACAATTGAACATGGTCACATTGTTCTTACAGCTTCATATGGTAGCAATTAATTATTCCCAAGGAAGAGTTGGCTCTGTTTTGTGTGATCTATTTAAAATAACTTTAGTATGAGCTTTTAGGTTTGAAAGAGACCATGTGAATGATTTTTAGTTATATATCTATAACTAAGGATTTATTACTAATGCCTGTACTGAATAACTTGAAAGAAAGATGACTATTCCAAGAAAGGTTGGTTGCCAAAAAATAGTTTAGAGAGCCTGACTATCTAGTACTGAGTCATGGGAAGTGGGAATAAGTGAATTGGTTTCCCTGGGAGACATTCCACATGGAGCACATGGTACATTTCAAATGACTGTCAAGATTATATTTTTTTTATTACATTTTGTTTTCCTATTCACCATTTGACAGGACCTAAAAAATTAGCCAGCCATACATAATAAACTGTACTCTAAGCATATGTGGCCTTTGCATATGAATATATTTTATGCTGTATATCTGCCAGTTGGTAAAAGCACATCTATTTATGCATTTAAAATGTTATTTCACAATTTGTTTCCACTTGATGGCTAATTTGGGAAGATTTGCATGTGTGTTGGCCATTTAAAAATATTTTTGGTACAGAGAATATTCTGGCACTTAATTTGTTTTTATTACTTACTAGTGCTGCCAAGACTATTAGCAGTTACAACTCCCTGTCTGTCCTCGTGCTGAACAGCTCCCACTTCTTTGTGCAGTGGCTGCTGAAGTGAGGCAATTACCCCCTTGTGGGCTCAGCCACACTCTAGCACCTAGGCAAAGGGGGCAAAGGGACTGTCTTTCCTGCACACTCATGCTGCCAGATGGAAGAGACTTAACAACTCAAGTCCATGCCTCTGCCTCCATTGTCCATTCCTTTCCTACCACAAAACAGGTAAGCTTAATGAGCACATAGGACTGATCAGTGAGTATGAAGGCCTTCTTTCTCCACTCCTGGTTCAGGTACTGATGCTTGCTCATGGATGTTTTGTTACTTTCCTTGTTTCTCCCAGCACACTGGTCTCCGAGGATGTCCAGACAACTGATGATCACAACAGAAAGAAAATGCAGTAAAGAAGACACCGGCCTTAAGTGTATGTGTGCGTGGAAGTGTGGAGGTCAGAGTACCATGCTCAGGACCATTAGCTCTCTCCTAATTTGTGGAGTCTGGGAATTTAAGGTTGTCTCGTTTGTGCTAAGGCACCTCTATTCACTAAGCCACCTTGCAGTTCCTACATTTCTTATAATTAGCATATTTCTTATTATTAACTTAGTGAGGAAAATAATTCCATTTTTCAGATAAGCTAATTGTGGCTGGTATAAGGGAACTTGCTTAGAGATGCGCAGTCAGTGGCTATAAAAATTATGCTCTTTCATTATTTAAAGAAAAATTTTATATGTCATTTGCCATTTATAGTTCCTTTTTTATCTTGAGAATTTCACAATACACATTTACTTAGGTCAAATTCACCCCCAGTCTCCACTACTATCCCCCCTTCCGCCCCCGCATCATGTGCATTCTCTCTCTTAAATCCACTGTGCATGCTCAGCACCTGGTGCAGTCTGTTTGTGAGTGACTGTTAGGACTGTTTACTGGAGCATGTACCTTTCATGAGCTACACCCGTGAAGAGAGCTGACACTCTCTCCCTGAATAGCCATTGATTATGAATAGCTTCTCAGCTAAGGATGAGACTTGATGAACCTGCCCCTGCCCATGATGCATGTTTGGATGGTTTGCCCTTGTGCAGGTCTTGTGCATGCAGTCACAGCCATTACTGCTCTTATGCACTTCCTGCTTCTCAAAAAGTAGATTCTTTGGAAGCAAAATGAATGTACAATACATATTCATCTTTGCATTTCCCCAGGCATTTAAACTTTACTCAGGCAGTTTTAATTCGAAGTATTCTTTCAATACTTTGAATGTATTTTCCTGCTTCTTAGTGCTATGATATTTGATAAGAAATCAGATGTTAATCTTAACAACTGTCTATATATGTAATGAGTTGCTTTTCTGGTTGCTTCTAGGATATTTTGTCTATATGGCTATATTTAAGCATACTTACTGGGAGTTCAATGAGCCTCTTAGATACATACAGGCTTGTGTCAATATCACTTTTCATTTAATCAGATATATTTTCTTCCCTTTTCTCTCTTGCCCTAGACTCCCACTCTGCATGTGTTAGCGCATGTGATGGTTTGTCTCAGGTGTCTTATCTGTTCCTTCTCTTCACCCCATGTTATGCAGATACTCTTGGCCAACACATCTCCAGTCATCAAGTCTTTCTAAGCCAGTTGAAGTCTGCCATGCAGCCCCTTCTACTAAATGTATTTAGTAATTATATTTTCCAATTCAAGAATTTCTATTTGTTCTAATTTTTTCACAAGTTAAGCATATCTAATAGGAAATCCTAAAATACTCTGCAACTGAGAACTGTTTTAGGGCTGAAGTGCTGGCAGAGCAGAAAACCCTACAAGTAATTCTGTGATAGGTGCAGTCAGAGCACAGGGCACGCACACACAGTACAGAGTTAGTAAATGTACTGTAGGAAGCTAACTCCAGGCCACAGGTAGAGAGCATATATAAAATATACATAAATTTCATACTTAAGTTTGGGTCACATTTCCAATACAGTTCATTTATATTCAAATAATATACAGCCTCGGCGCTCTGACACACCCAGGATCAGAGGTGAGCAGGAACAAACATCTGTTCCAACACTGGGGGTAACTGGGATAAGTGGGACCAGGCACACAGGAACTCCACCAGCCTAGTGACTTGGGTTCCTTCTGGTCTGTCTGGGCTGGGGTCCAGAACAGACCTTGGGCAAAAGCTCCGCAGCCAGTCCCACAACACCCAGAGGAAGCTCCACTCCCAGGCCCTCTGACACACCCAGGATCAGAGAGCAGACCTTGGGCACAAGTTCTGCAGCCAATCCCATAAAACCCAGAGGAAGCTCCACTCCCAGGTGCGCTGACACTCCCAGGATCAGAGGTAAGCAGGAACCAACATCTGTCCCAACACTGGGAGTAACTGGGACCAGCAGGACCTGGCACACAGGAACTCCACCAGCCCAGTGACTTGGGTTCCTTTAGGTCTATCTGGATTAGTGTTCTGAGCAGACCTTGGGCACAAGCTCTGCAGCCAGTCCCACAACACACAGAGAAA
>NW_022196913.1:74815508-74820040 GCF_008632895.1 Mastomys coucha | reverse complement strand
CAGGAAGTCTGTATCCAAAAATCGAGCCTACAATACATTTCTTGGTGCAGCAGAACTATCAACTCTCACCTTAGCTACGATGGAGGTAAAATCCTTTTGATGTGAGGGTCATTGAAATGCAGCCTTATTACAATGAAACCCAATATCTAAAAATTGTTCTTATTTTGGGCTTGTACCACAGTAAGAGCCAAGATTTTAAACTCTACTAAATACAAAACAAACAAACAAACAAAAAGACTTTATATACTCATGTTGATTTAAGAAAATACTAGTAGTGATGTATTATTTTTAAGTATACAGCTAATATGTTTGGAATTATTTAAAATTTATATCGAGAGAAATGTATTTTCACTATTGCTGTAGACGAGCATCTACATAAGACTGTTAGATTGTTCTTTTATATCAAACAGCTTTTATAATACTTATTTTTATTGTTATAATATTTTATAAATTTTAAGGAATACGACAAAAACCATATTGGAGGTATTGAAGGGGGGGGGTCTATGGGAGGAGCAGTCTTAGAAAAGGGGAACAAGAATGTGATTCAATTCTATTTAATTAAAATATGTTTTTAAATGTTAACAAATTCAGATAAATTGAAATCATGTAACTTTTCTCATCATAATGCAACAAAAGTTTAAAAAAAAAGTATGATGTAAAGGTCAAAAAAAATAATATACAGCCTCCAAATCTGAAATCCTTCTTACCCTAAATTTCAGACAAGAAATGTTCTATTTATATTTCTCTTTCTGAGTATTACCTATTTGGTGAGCCATCATTCTTATGTCTCCTTTTACTTCTTTAGACATAGCTACTTCTTGCACACATTTTCGGAGATGGTTTGTGTGTGACTAGTGGGATGGGGAAAGAGTTCAGTGTGAGCATGAGGGCCTCCCATGTCCCAGCATTGCATGAAAGCAGGGAAGGTGCTGCTGTTTATCAGGTGAGTCCCAGGAGGCAAAGACATTCTGGTCTCCTCTCTGCCCCGCCCACCAATGCCAATCCTGCCTCAAGTGTTCATTGAAGGTTGCTCAGAGACCATTTTTACTGACTGCCTTTACCTCCAGTCTGAGGACATACTTCCTTATCTCTGTATTTCTCATGAGTTTTTGCTGAAAGCTTGGCACTTTAATATTTTAAATAGTAATAAACAATATTAACTGTGAGAATCGGATCTGGCCCTTCAGCATGGCCTTCTGTCCTTCCCACTGCAATAGTACTTGCTGCTAGTTATGAACTAGACTTGTGAGGTTTGCAGTCTCTGCTAAGTTTGGATGATTTTGTCCCTGTAAAGTTTCACATAGGGTAACCTTGGTCCTCAGTATGATGCTATAAAGCTGCTGAATTTTCAAAATGTGGAGCATGGTCCTTAGGTCACTGGAGTGTCTTCAGATGGATAAGGTTGTTATGAAAGCCTATCCTGGCCTCCCCTCTCTCTTGAATTTCTGTATTCAGACATGATCACCTGAGCTCTCACCATACCTGAATAAATGCTACTATTATGCCCTTGAGCCTCCAAAACTGATCTGAGTAAAAACTGTTATTTCTATAAATGATCTGTCTCTGTTGTTTTGTTTTGATAATGGAAATTTACTAATACAGTTGTGTAGCCATTAGAGTCTCTGCTTGGTTAGCTCAGTGGTTACTTCATGATTAAGCAGACATTTCCTGAAAGACTGGGTACCAAAAAGCTTCTAGTTATGTGTTAAAGGCTCCTTGAACCTGCTTGGGCATACCATCCACTCCATCTTAGCCTCCACTTCCTTACACAGAACCTCATGGATACAGGTTAGAGTGTGGGTCCTTATTAAGTTGTTCCTGATTATACACACAGTCCTGAGCATGAGAACGGACCTATGCCAGAGGAAATACAGCACTGAAAACTCCATGGAGTTCTTATTACCCAGGGTTTCCTCTTAAGGTTTTTGATGAGTTTACCGTTTATTCTGCCTTTCACTGATTCCAGGTAACTTCAAAATTAACCAATTATCTCTAGTTGTGTTTTATGCATATCCCCAGGGGTGGAGTCCCTTTTTGTACCAGGAAGTTCCTAGTACCTTTGATAGAGTATTTGCTGTCAAATTCTTACTTTGATAACAACTATTATTTTTACTGCATTAAAATGTAGAATTGTATATGCTGCATTTATGACAGCATGAACGTGGTGGTTAAGACTGAATCTATCCCTAACAGAGAACACTAGGAAGACAAGAGAAGTAGGTAAGCAATGGCTGAAGAGAGAAAGCAGATGGACAGGTGAAGGACTGAAGCTGAGATCTGAGCCCAAGATGGCTTTCCCAGTGACCCAGAGATGAGGTATTTATAGAAATATGATGAGCACACAGCAGCAGAAATGTTGAAATGTTATTAAGTTAAAACTAGCTTTGCTCCTATACAATGATAGGCATTTGTAGTTATAAGTGTGTTTGGGCTTACTTTTTTGAAAATAAAGACTATTTTTTACATGCAGTTATTTATAATGCAGAGAAGGAGGCATAGTAATCACACAGAATTATGAAAATTGAGCATAGTTTTTAATAGGTAATAAGAATGTATTTTGACCATGAAATCTGCTTATTTTATCTTTCCACTTCATTGTAAACATCATTCAGTGAGGTAAAATGTAAATGTTTTTAATGTCTAATGCTTCTGCTTATATTTTTACATGTATCTGCCTTTTAGTCTTTTTTTTTTTAAAGAAGGAAAAGCTTTTATACATCATCAGCTAATGGAAGTCACATGGGTATGGATATGGAAACACACACACACACACACACACACACACACACACACACACACACACCCTTATAATATTGGAACCAGTTGAGAAGCCACAAGTATTCAAATGCAGGAAATCATGATTTTATAACATTTTACTATGATCTACTCTTGGGAAACAAAGTTAAGCAAACTCTATTTCTGCACAGGAAGTATTCTGGCATGCAGTTGTGCTGTACTGTGGTGCGGGCACAGCTGTAGTCTTCACCTGTACTGCCCCACTGGTATTGTGGCTAATGCACTGCATCAAGGCTCCTTCCTGTCCGGAAAACCTCTAAGTACAAACAAAACTTTAAGTCCAGATTTTATTTTCCCTTGGTATCAGAATATGGTAATTTAAGAGCCCTGGAAAATACTTTTTAGTGTTTAAAAGGAAATGTGTAACATTCTTTTATCAGAATCTCTGTTTGGGTTGGTTTTTTAGAAAACTTAACATATGACCCAGTTATCTTATCAATTTATCAAGCTACCAGGTTTCAAGCAAATGCAGGTGTATAATATGACATTTTTCAAGATCACATTCTTCCCAAAAGAAGAGTGGTACTGATATATTAAAAACTTCTGGCCAGGCAGTGGTAGCGCACACCATTAATCCCAGTATTTGGAAGGCAGAGGCAGGCAGATTTCTGAGTTCAAGGCCCACCTGGTCAACAGAGTGAGTTCTGGGACAGCCAGGGCTACACAGAGAAACCCTGTCTCGAAAAACAAACAAAAAGAAAAAAAATTTCTGGGGAAAAACTAACTTAAACACACACACATTCACTAAAATAGTAAAAAAATAAAATTAATATAAACTCTAAATTCATAATATACTTTAATCTTATCTAAACATTCAAGAACTTCATTCTAAGCGGTCTACTGTTCACAGAATATGTTAAAGCTCAACAATTAGCTCATTAACTTTCAGTAGGGTAAACATACTGGCCACTTCTTGATAAAGTAGCTATTAACATATATATTCCTCATCACACACAAATAAGTGTGTATAACAATAATAAATGGATTATAACATGGTTTTGTTACCCTATAGAATATACTTAATTTATTAGTATTAATGAATTGCTTCCGTGATGAGAGAAAGTTGGGGACCACGATCAGGAAAGTCCTCACACAGTTCTTGACTTCAGGAAACTTGGAATTGTAATAAAAAATTAGTCAATACCTTGGGTTGCCACCAAAGACTTGAAATGTGTTTTAAAATGTATTTTTTCTCATGATGTACACATTCCATAGCTTTCTGACAACCCTGGATTGTCTTCATAGCCTGAGTGAACACAGCATCAGCACCAGCTGGAGAGATGGTGACAACAGTACACCGTGTTCTACAGAGATGCCCACAAACAGTAGCCTTGAGTTTGCTGATTCTGATGGGAAGATAAATCATTTGTAGATAGCAAGAAGGAGAAAGAATAAATAAAAAACTAAATATGCAGGACACACACATGGCTGAGTATGGGGCAGACTGTATGAGACGCTCTAACAGGTAAGAAGCCTGGCTGACCTCAGGCACTTTTGGGTAAACATCCTAGGAGAGTAGCTTGGACTCATCAAAATGAACTTGTCTGCAACTTTCAAAGGAATTATCCCCAATTCTGGTCCCTGGCTCTTTCTGCAAAGCAGTTTCCTGATTTACACTGCACAGGCCTTTACATGCATCAGTTTATCTCCTCAGTGTTTCCCCACTCTTCCCTCTTCCATGCTCATTACACTTCCTAGAAAAGCAAAAGCCCCAAATTCTTTTTTTTTTTTTTTTT
>NW_022196913.1:74801887-74814030 GCF_008632895.1 Mastomys coucha | reverse complement strand
GTAAGCCAATCACAAAAGAACAAATACGGTATGCACTCTCTGATAAATGGTTATTAGTGCAGAAGTGTATCTTATTTCTTACCAGAAACACCACAAGTTCTCATTGGTTTTACCCTGCTCATCCACAAGTCTTTATAGACCCATAGAAATTGGTGACAGACTATAATGAATACACAGATAAAGTTTTAGTTTTGCTATCACTTCCAGGAAATAGACTCAATAAATTAGACAAGGCTCTTTCTTTCAAAAACCATTTAGGGATGGTTTTCACTCACTGAGTAGTACCTTGGGTACTGAAGAGCAAAAACAAATAGCATATAACCTCTCTCCTCAAGAAGGCAAAGTGAAGGATAGAATCTGTCACATGAATAGGCCCAGGGTAATATTAATCTCAAGAAGGACAAGTTTCCTAGTTTAGTTGGAGATATAGGATGCCATACAAGGCCTTCTGTTGAAGAAATTAACATACAAAAAGAACATAAATTCAAAGATACATGATGTGCCTTGACTATCCATAGGGCTCATAAGGCCTCCCTTATTTTAAAAGATTTCATTATGAATACAAAATACCACATTAAATATGACTTATTACATTTCAAATATCCATACATCAAATTAGCAAGAATAATAATATAATTAGCACATACCATTGTAAACCACCTTTGAAAAACATGGATTAAATATATGTAAGTTTAAACTCAAAAGATTAGTAAATATAATTTTTGTCATTATATATTAAATTTTGTTCACAAAATATAAAAGTTCTTAGAATTTTAAAGTATTTCCTCAAATATAACTAAATTAAGAGAATGAAAGTATTTACTTTATCAAGAAAATCATATTCATATGTGGCTACTTAAATATTATAGCCAAGTGGAATGCAAAACTACTCATGTGTCTGTGTGTGTGTACATGTATATGTGTGTGTATATATATATACATATATACACATACACAGAAAAAGAAAAACACTCATGAATGTTTTTGACAATGATCATTATTCTCTCCTTATTTCTTGTCATATCAAATTTGCCTAAAATAATAACCTTGCAGTAGTTAGGTGCCAGTCAGCCTTAACCTACTGTACTTCCTTGACTTATCACAAGAGCAGCCATGAAGTATGAAAGCATGCCTGCTGACATCCCAGCTGACCCTATCAAAGCACAGCTCTGCTCACTTAGCTCATTTTCAGGCTCCAGGTAGCTAAGAGAACAAAAAATGCTCTCAAAGCTAGCTAGTTCTAATTTTTAAGTTTTTAACTCACTCTTCAAACATTTATAGGGAGGCAAATTTTCTTAGTTAGAATGACTCGCTGCCCTGCCCACTGTTATTACCAATGTCTGGTAAGTAGATCATCATGTAGAAAGAATGTGATGTGGAAAAGATGAGTTTTGGAAATGCTATTATTTAGACAATTCAGTCAAATTCATAACATCATAGGCTACAACTAAAGCTACAGACACTAAATTTGTTAGGGGTACAAAGTATAGTTCAGTCAGAGCTGTTTCTGTTTTCCTAGCAAGATCCATTGAAAGTGGAAAAGAAAAGTGTGAAATAGAAGACTAATATGTACTACGGATAGAGGTAACAAGAATAAAATCCAAACCCTGCCCAGCACTGGCATCTACCCACCCCTCTGCCCAGCACTGGCATCTACACACCGCTCTGCCTAGCACTGGCATCTACACACCGCTCTGCCCAGCACTGGCATCTACACACCGCTCTGCCCAGCACTGGCATCTACACACCCCTCTGCCCAGCACTGGCATCTACCCACCCCTCTGCCCAGCATTGGCATCTACCCACCCCTCTGCCCAGCACTGGCATCTACACACCGCTCTGCCCAGCACTGGCATCTACACACCACTCCGCCCAGCACTGACATCTACACACTGCTCTGAAGTTTGCACAGAGCAACCAGGAGCCTTCTTGCTTGTCTTTCACTCCACATCCCCACGTTTGCTGCCTCTTGGAACAAGTCACTCTTTAAAAACTGAAGGGGAGAGAAAACAAAACCAAACTAACAAAACCTCACAAGGAACAAGTTTTCCCTAACATGACTGATTCATAAAAGTTTAGTATGTAATTAAAATAAATTGCATTGATCTTAGAGACTTAATAAAAAACAATAAAATGGGCCAGTGAGATGGCTAAACAGGTTGGGTTCTGGCTGCCAAGCCTGAATACTTGAGTTTGATCCTTGAAGCCCACAACTAGAACAAAGTCCTACAAACTCTTTGCTAATCCTCACACATATGGTGGTCTCACATGTGCCTACCTACATAAAGACAGAGTAAGCATATACATGTAACAGAAGTCCCAACAACAACAACAACAACAACAACAACAACAGAATGGCTCACTTTTAGGGTTTAGAAGTATGGACATTTTTTACTTCTATGTAATTATACAATACTTTGGAAACTTTGAGTTCCATTTGAAATTATTAATACACAAAAACTAAGAATATCAGAGAACATCAGAACAAGTTTAGTCCTGAATAAAAATACAGGATTACAGATTCTTTGACAGGTACAATCTGGCACAGTTCTAAGGAAGTAAGAGCTGGTCTGACCTCACAAGGACATAATAAATTTGTCTTTTAAAGTATGTCTCTCTAACCTCACACTTTGTACTTCAACAATACATTAAGGCTTAATAGATTGATTTGAGTATTTAAGAAAAATTTCTTTTTGTGGCTAAAAGCCAAATTCCTTTTTTTTTGTTGTTTTGGTAGAATAACGCATCTATTTCTAACTTCTGGCATGCATTTTTCTTTGGACCGAATCCCTGACAGACATCTGTACTTTGTAACTTTTCCTCCATTCTGGCTCTGAAGGCAGACTTTGAGCTCTAGCCCAATAACCCCTTTCTGTTTGAATTAATTAGTGTGAGAATCCCAGAACTCAGAAGGCTGGTGGGAGGTCAGACACACAGCAACTTGCTGCTCTGGACACGATAAACTCCAAGGCTTGAAAACAAGCCAGTGTTAGAGACCTGTCCTGTGTCCGGTTTTATTTCATGGAACGGTGTTTGCTGCACATCATGGATAGGTAAAAAGTGAGCTGTCACAAATATTACAGTTTTACCCCACTAAAGGGACGCTAACACTGGAATTGATCACTTGCTTGGATCTAAGACTGGGGCTAGAAAAACACTAAATCTCTAGGACATTGGCATTAATTTATTTATAATAATTCAACAGTACTGTTACTGCCACTCTTGTTCAATCTGATCTTAGTTTAAAGCTGCCTTATCTATTTCTCAATATTTTACAGCTGATTTTTTCATTAAACAGCCCTCCAAATTTACATGATTGTGTTCACCTACTTGTTACATGGCCTTAGCTAACTAATCTTAAGCAAATTCCTTGTCAGGGAGACATGGAGTGCACACCATATGGGCAAGAGTAAAGCCAGAATGCAGCCAACTGCAAGCAAACCTTCTGGCAATACAAGGATTGATTGCCCATGAATGCAGTAAAAATACATTATTGGATTTAAGATCTGTGGGCTAGGGAAGTTACACAGTACGTATGACTCAATGCTACAACAGCTGCTTAAAGGTTAACGGGGCTTTTATATGATGGGTTGCACTGGTCAATCATCGCATTGCTGAAAGTGAAGTGAGCAGGACACTTCACCCCCCCACTGTGATGCTATTATGAAGAATAGTATGCTGCCTGTGAAGCAATCTTTGATCTAGTCAAGCTTCTATACTAAATGCAAGATTACAAAAAGCATGAGCAAAAAGGAAGGAATTTAATAGTGTTATAACTACAATCAGTGGTCCACAGCACAGAATATGGGGTGTTCCAGGTTAAAGAACCCTCCCCCAACAAATATATAGCACAGGAGGAGACTATTATGAATTAAAATGGATATAAGAAATAAATCAATTAATGCACCTGATGTGGTGGTATACATCTACAATTGCAGTACTTGGGAGAGGCAGGAGGACTGTCAAGAATTTGAGCTCAGATTAGGTGACAACAGAGCAGGACAAAGCAAGCAAGTAAGCAGAAGAGGAAGGAAAGAAAAAGGCAGGTCGAGGAGATGGCTCAGGTAGTAAAATGTTTACCACAAGCTGGAGGACCTCAATTCACATCCCTTCAACTCACATAAAGAAAGTTGGTCATGGCAGCATGCACTTGTAAACCTAGCACTGGGGAGTAGATACAGAATGATGAGAAGAGATGCTGGCCAGCCACCCTAGCCAATTAGTGAACTCTGCAGCCAATGAGCGAACACTGCCTGTCTCAAAATAGGTAGCTGAAAGCAACAGACAGTAACATCTATGATAAAGTGAAAATAAGTTTTTGTAGCATAAGCATCAAGACAGTTGTTTAGAGTTGCCAGTACAAGGTTGGCACCAAACAAAAAAACACTGAATGGGAACAGAGAACTAGCAACGGACGGCTTCTTCCAGGCCTGAGACTGAGGTTTGTTGACTACTTGTAAAAATTTGTTAGCCACCACAGAGCAGCACTCAGACACAACCCAAACTCTCAGACAGCCCATAGTCTGAAGTTTCAGGGAAAGGACACTGTCAGCAACAAGTCCTGATCCACTCTTTACTTGCTGGATATCATGTTTTTGTGGTCTAACAACAGTTCCCTCATTTCTGAACCCTGCACGTTCTTTGAGTATAACTTGAACTTTACTTGGCTTCAGTTTTAATTCTATGAGCATAGCTCTCAAACCATTTACTAATAACTATGGCTTGTTGCTGAGTTGTCAGATCCTCCTTAACTTGTTGTAAACAAGTTACCAGGATCACTCCTCTGCAACCTTACAGTGTAAAGCATGCACTGAAGAACTGATCTCACCCACAACTCTGACTCCTTTTCAAGTTCCCATCAATGATGGCATTCTACCTTGTTATTTATCTAGAACTGAGCCAAAGTTATCTTTAATCTTCTTCTTTCATTACTGGCCAAGGCCAGGCACTGAAACTCTAGATGTCTCTCACGTATATGTCTTCTTTCCTATTCCAACCCAACCTTCTCCCATATTATTTCTGAGTAACTAAAAATGCACTGAGGGCTAGTCAGATAGCTCAGTGAATAAAGGTGCTTGGCATCAAGCTTGCTCATCTGAGTTTAATCTCCAAGAGAGTGATGGTACAGGAAAAGAACCAACACCTGCTAACTGTTTATGTGTAGAGAGTGTGTGCCAGGCACACAGGTGTAGGATCAGGGGAGTTGGCTCCCTCCTTTATTCTGAGTTCCAGGGGTTGTATTCAAGTTGTCAGGCTTGCATCAAGGGTCTTTACCTGTTGGGTCATCTTGCAAGATCCAATCCTGAAGTGGAAACTTAAGGGGAAAGTCAGTTGTACTGGATGGTGTTTTGCTGGTGCAAACACATGAAGGAACATATTGCTGAAGCAGACACAGGTAAAAGGATGTTCTGCTAAAGCAAACATGTGAAAGGTCATGTGATAAAGGATTCTTAGTTAACAACATACATATATTGGTCCATGTTACACAGCATAGTTAAGCTAATTTTGTCAGGACTCTATAGACAGAAAAACTCCAAAAAACTTCTGGTGGTGTGCTGTGGCTTCTTGACACTTTTGCAGACTCAGGCCAATTGGCAGAGTACTGACAGCTGAGAAAGTCTCATGAGGAGTTTTTTTTTTTTTTTTAAGATTTATTTATTTCATGTATATAAGTATCAGAAGAGGGCATCGGATCCCATTATAGATGGGTGTGAGCCACCATGTGGTTGCTGGGAATTGAACTCAGGACATCTGGAAGAGCAGTCAGTGCTCTTAACCACTAAGCGATCTCTCCAGCCCCTCATGTGGAGTTTTGTTAAATTAGACTCACATGCTGAGGCAAGACTCGTGGAGGACATGTGATGTTTGGAGGGAGTATAAATAGGAATCAGTGGCCAGTAACTGAAGCTGGGCTTGGCTTGCTTGCATAGCTAGCATCTTAGTATCTTCTCTGATCTTCGATTAGTTGAGACACAGCTGAGTTCTCCTGGTGGTCTTAAACCTTCCTGCTGACTCGTGCAGATTCAGCAGAGGTCTGGCTGTTCCTGTTAGGTCATGCCACCGATGCTGCTATCCTGACACTACTGAACTGGACTGCTGTTATATCCCTGACGTGGATGGAGCTGCCACTGCTGATCTTTGAACTGAACTGCTGATTTCCTGACAATGCAGATGGGATTTACTCCAAAGAACCATTTCTAAACAGGTCCACTTTTCCATATCCTTTCGTTTCCACTACCTCTAGTGGGTGGTGGGTTAGAAGGGAGGTTAAAGTGTTTAAGAAGCATCATTAAAAGTAGGCTTTGAAAAAAATTAAAGTTACACAATGCACCTTTTAAAACTAGGTGATGTATTAAGAAACTGGAGGGCAATGACTTCAAAATATATAACAATTTTTTCATATTAATGATGAATGTTTTTATAAAGAGGATAGGAAAGAAGGATGAAGTACTTGTAGTTTGCAGTTCTTTTGAATTCAATTGTCTCTTAATATTCATAGTCTAGGTAAGACCAGAGGAAAATTGACACTTGCCTATGGCAGGCCCTCAGCCAAATGTAGTAACTGTTTATGCCCATATAGCTCCTCTCATGAGCTAGAGCTGTGTGTGCTGAGTATTCTTTATAGTACTACCCACAATTTATAGACCAGAAAGTGGAAGAACAGAAACGTTACATAATTTGCCCATGGTCATCAGCTAAGCTGGTATGTAGAACCAGAGACTTTATCCTCCAAATCTGTGTCCCTCAAAACTGGACCTCAATGGTGCAGTAGTGGTCCTTCTATCTTAGGAGCAGCTACCATCTGTCTAAATGCATCTAAAGCCTACTCAATTAGAGGGAACTCATGCCTTGTACTATAAACTTAGCCAAGATCCAATGGCTAGAAAGGTCCTGGCCCTAGAAGAGAACTTACTAAATCATATTACTACAGTACTGTAGTTTACAGCTGTCTCCTAAGTACTCATCTTTATACCCACAGATAAACATAGTTTTCACATCTCAAACAAACATGGTTGTTTTTTGAAGATTTTATCTCTAGATAATAAGAGAGTCATAAAAAACAACAAAAAAATGCAGAGTAAGTACTGTAGGGTGTCCAGCTCCCAGTGGGAAATCTCTAGGACAGTCATTCCATGTAAGGCTCAAGGGAACACTGCAGAGGAGAGTGGAAGAGCCTGACTCACCTTGACAACTGCTATGTGAATAGCTCCTTCTGGACAGGACGTGGATGCTGCTCCTATGAACTCTCAACAATACAGCTGGCTGCACAAGACTTGCCAAGACCACACTAATTGGAACACCAACACAGATGGTGAGAACTTCACAAAGCCTACTCCCTTAACTGAAGGGCTACAGGAAGTCAATGGCTTCTGAGAGAAGAGCCAGTTTGTTTTATTCCTTTTATTTCTGGGATGTGCCTTCAATTCCAAGGGGTCAGCTCTAAACACATACAAATAGAGGCACACTAACTGGACTCAGTAGTATGTATTTGTATCATAAATACAGAAGGAACAGGTCATGGAGAAAAAGGAAGGTGGAAAAGATGCAAATATAGTATGTAAATCCTAAAATTAAAAAAAAAAAAAGTCAAAAGCTGGACGGTGATGGTGCTCACCTTTAATCTCAGCACTTGGGAGGCAGAGGCCATCCTGGTCTACAGAATGAGTTCTAGGACAGCCAGGGCTACATAGAGAAACCCCGTCTTGAAAGAACAACAACAAAAAGCCAAAACCAATCAAACAAACAAAAAACAAAACTGAGGTATACTACAGATTGCCTTACTGTACTTCCTCCAAGTTTTGTTGCTCTCTGAAATAATTATTACTGAATATTTTTAGTATAGATCTAAGAGGGAAAAATATTCCTATGTAGTAGAAATTAATTCGTGCAGCATTTATTGCTATTCCCTTTTTCTTCAGTTGGTTCTGTATTCTGTGCCTTTGTTTGTATGTGTGTGGTGCATATGTACATGTGCCCAGGTGCAGGGCAGCCAGTGGAGGATATGGGCGGCCTGCACTGTCATCTCCTGTTCCCTACTGAGTCTTGAGTGAGGTTGGCAAGCAAGCAGGCCCCAGTGACCCTACTTCCTCTGCCTACTGCTGTGCTCAGGGCTACAGGCACACACATAGCCATATTTAGCTTTTTAGGTTGGCACTGGTGATTCAAACTGGAGTCCTCATGTGCTCTTACTTGCTAAGCCATCTTCCCAGCTCCTCACAAACATTTTGAATGCTAAATAGTAAACATCAAACACTCTGGATATTAAACATAGTCCTTTTTTTCCAGAAAGATACAGTCCCCACCCCTTTAAATGCAAGAGTTTTTAATAGGAAAAGAGAAATAGGCTAATAAAAATTCTACCACCAAATAAAGTGACAGGACAAAAATGACTTCGGTATTCTTCCAGTTTGCAAATGTTTTCCATTTACTCTAAAAGCACATCTTACTGACAGATTCCTTCCCCACCTCTTTTCTGAAGGACCAGGAATGCTAGCATTTCAATCTATTTACTACTTTTTATTTCCAAAATCTCATTTACATTTTAAGTTTTTCTAGTTCTACCTCAACAGACTTTTCAATTAATGAACTACAAAGTGAGCTTTCTCAATTCACCGAGAAATAGAATGATGCACCCCACAGTGAGGCAAGAGGACTCAGGGGCAACTGAAAACAGAACTGCACAAGACCTCAGAGGTAACTCCTGGCTGCCAGTGGGGACTGCTGTAGTCTCCCAGTATCTCTTCTTTCCTTCAGCAAATTAACACCAATTTCCCCTTAACTAGGTGTGGCCAAGTGACCTAATTCTGGACTCTGGATCTTGGCAGTATAGCAGTACAGGATGTGGGTTTCAAGAAACATCTTTAAAGGAAGAGAATGGCTATGTCTGTCCTTTCTTTTTTCTAGACTAGAGTAAGAGCAAGGTACTTGAAACTTGTGCAGCCATGCTAGACTATGGCAAACATCAAATGCTAGAGACAACATGAAGCTGATGGTGCCTGGATTCTAAGGCTGTGTGTAGGTAGTCCTGGATTACCCACTTCAATGTTTCCTAGGTAGAAGAGGAGATAAGCTTCTATTTAAGATCTCAGTAATTTGTATTTTCTGATATAGAATAAAAGAGCTCCAACAGTGTTCCCACATTACTGGGACTTTCATCTCATATGGCCGGTAAGTTTCCTGAGGTTGGTGCTAAACCTTCCTGACTCTGTACTCTTTTTTTGAGAGAAGACACCCAAGGAGAATCATGTAACTCCTCAGGTAACGTGAGGACAGCAGTGATCCCTCCACAGGGCTGGGCTCAGATTTCATATCCACGTAAGGCCTTGCAAAGTAAACCACACTGGCACAATGTGGAATTTTCTTATATTTCTCATCGGCCTGACACTTGCCTGTCACCTTTGACTTAAAAGTGTCTGTTTGGTTCACAGCATCTCTTGCAATCATTTTTTTTTCTATCAAAACTGCCTTCTTTGTTTATAACCTTTGTCATGTCTGAGATCCCTAGCAAGGATTCTTTCTTCTACTCTGTCTCTCCTTTTTCCTTTCTATCTTTACCAGGCCGCTGGACCAATCTACTTCAAGGATTGAACTGCCAATGGCATATAAAGCTATACAATAAAAGTTAAACTCCATGTTCTACATGTAGTCAAAGCAACACAAAACACAAATTATGGGTTTGTAGAAGTCTCAGTGTGAGTTTTATGTAGTTTTATCTCCTTCTTGCTTTCTGTAATTACTTAACTTCTTAGGCCCTCATTTATCTTCCATCTAACATGGAGATCACAGCACTTATTTCATGGGGTTTTAGGAACAATGGAAGAGACATGGCATAGAAAATGGCAATTTTGGTGCTTTGTGCAAACTAGGTGCTCAGTGAATGTACCACTCCTTTCCCTTAATGGAATTCAGATGCACATGCATTGGCTACAACTTATGGTTGTCTATTAACTCCACCCTTGTTCAGCCTGTCTGTGTCAAATCAGACTGTATTTTACTTCCTAGAAATGTGAGGTTGAACTGAGTTTCAGAATCTCAGAAATTCAGAATGGACACTAATAAATGTTTGTGGGTGATGGATGGTGGTGGATTCAGCTACTAAGAGTTGTGACTTCCAGAAGCCACTGGCTCCTTTTTGGATGAAAAGAGGAAATATAAAATACTGTATCCCCTGCACACACTTTTAATCATTCTGTTTTCACGGTGCTGTAAAAGTCTGGGAAGACCTAGGAATAGATCCCACAGAACTTCTGATAACTTCAACAGACAGAGATGAGGAGTCTCTCAATGTTGAGCATGCTTATTTTTTAATGGTACTGGGAATTGAACCCAGGACCTCACACTAGAAAAGTACTACTCTATCACTAAGCTACAACCCCAATCCTAATGTTGATTTTAAAAATATCTTCTTTCTCCCTTCTTTATTTCTTGAAATCCTACTTATTCATTACTGACCACCTAGATATCTAGCTCTTCCGTGAAACTTTGTTCTGGTGGTGCCAGTAAACTGTAAAGTTGTTTTTGTTAAAAGGCACGCTCTTTGTGTCTTGACCAGTCTCTAACAGGGTGTGCCTGGCTTTGTGTGTGTGTGTGTGTACTTGTTGTCTCTCCTAGGAAGTGACAGTGCCTTGAGAATAGAGCTGGAGCCCTCCAACATCTCACAGCACCTAGCCTTGGTCTCCTCATCTCTGTCTACTGAGGTGATCAGAAGATAGATTCCTAGGTCTTCCCAGACTTTTACAGCAAAATAGAATAGCAAAATAGAATGAGCAAAACTGTATTCAGGGAATACAGTATTTTATATTTCCTCTTTTCATCCAAAAAGGAGGCAGTGGCTTCTGGAAGTCACAACTCTTAGTAGCTGATCCAGCACCGTTCATTACCCACAAACATTTATTAGTGTCCACTGGGTACACAGCTTTTCCCTTTCCCAACTTCCTAAGGCTCTGGCTCAGATTCTCACTTCCTGTAGGCCTATCCAGATTTTTTTTTTCCATTTCTGCATTTCAACAACAATGAATCTCATATCTGGCTTTGAGCATCCCTCCTAAAGATGATGGATAGGCACAAAGCCTTCTGGGACACATTAGTACAGCTGCCAGTGGGCACGAGGTGCTTATAAAATAAAAAGTTCAGGGTTCTGGGAACACATGTGCCGCTCTAAGTGAACTGTCCAATGCTGCTGAAAAGAAACACCCAAGACTACTTCCTTTTATTCTCTTTAAGTTACGTGTGGAAGAGGCAAATCATATTACATTGTGAAAAACCATAATCTCTGCCTGTTGGGTCCATGTGCTCTAGAATTATAGGGAACTTATAAAGTCAATTTTAGAGCAGTAAAAAGTCTTTTCTACTTTATTTCATAATATCAAGTATGCATGCCTGACGTGGAATATTTTCCACATAATCATACAAAAGAAAAAAACTGCACACAACTGTAAAATGTAATAAAGTTTTAGTTTGGTGTCTAGCTAAACAATGGGTTAAATGTATCAGTGAACTAAAGCCAAAGCAGCCCTTACATGCAGACCTCAACACACCTGACTGTGAACTAAAACTTTTAAAGACCAAAGCAGGACATGCAAAGTGCTGCTAACTCTTAGCACTGTGAACTTATGGAATTGCTGTGCCACAGGGCTGCTGCACTGGCCAAGGGAGGCACTGACTTTAAGGTAACTGTGACAAGAAATGATGTCATTGGTATCTTGAATGGCAGGGAAGAGAGTGGAGGGATTAAAGTGACATGAATCATTATGGCAGGCTCGAGAGGGAGATCTAGAAAAAACACAGCAAAAAAAATCTACTTTTTGGCCTTTCTTTGTTCCTTTTTAGGGAGAAGTCCATCTAGAGCCCTCTACTAGGATGGCCCTTCCCCAAAGGCATGCCCTGGGTTCCTATACTCCATGCTAGTCATTCTTCCAAAGGGAGATGATGTCCAATCATACCAAGTTATTTTGTTATCTATTCAAAGTGGCTTCCCCTTGATTTTTACAGTCCTATTAGTGTTACACTGAAAACGAATTTTTCCAGAGTTACAGAGATGGCTCAGCAGTTCACAATTCTTGCTGCTCTTCAGGGGACTGACACCCTCTCCTGGCCTCCCTTGATGCCTGCACTCATGTACACATTCCCATATGCACACACAC
>NW_022196913.1:74797604-74801757 GCF_008632895.1 Mastomys coucha | reverse complement strand
TATGCCATCCCTTTCCCCCTGCCTCTATGAGAGTGCTCCTAACTAAACCACTCCCATCCTCCCACACTGGCATTCCCTCACATTGGGGCATCAAACACTCTCAGTTTCAAGGACTTCTCCTCCCACTGATGTTCAACAAGGCTATCCTCTGCCACATATGTGGTCAGCGCCATGGGTCACTCCGTGTGTATTCTTCGGTTGGTGTTCCAGTCCCTGGGAGCTCTGAGGCGTCTGGCCAGTTGACACTGTTGCTCCCTCCATGCGGCTGCAAACCCCCTCAGCTCCTTAAGTCCCTTCTCCAACTCCTCCATTGGGGACCCCTGAGCTCGGTCCAATGGTTGTCTGTGAGCATCCACCTCTGTATTTGTCAGGATCAGGCAGAGCCTCTGAGGAGACAGCCATATCAGGCTTCTATCAGCAAGCACTTCCCAGCATCCACAATAACATCAGGGTTTGGTGACTGTATATGGGATAGATCCCCAGGTGGAGCAGTCTCTGAATGGCCTTTCCTTCAGTCTCTGCTCCACTTTGTCTCCATATTTCCTCCTGTGAGTATTTTTTTCACCCTTCTAAAAAGCACTGAAGCATTCACAATTTGGTCTTCCTTCTTCTTAGGCTTCATATGTTCTATGAATTGAAACTTGGGTATTCTGAACTTTTGGGCTAATATCCACTTATCAGTGAGTACATACCTTGTTTGTTCCTTTGTGACTGTGTCACCTCACTCAGGATGATATTCACAAGTTTCATCCAGTTGCCTGCAAATTTCATGAAGTCATTGTTTTTAATAGCTGAGTAGTACTCCATTTTGCAAATGTACCACAATTTTCTTCATCCATTCCTATGATGAGGGACATCTGGGTTGCTTCTAGCTTCTGGCTACTATAAATACGGCTACTATGAACATAGTGGAGCATGTGTCTTTGTTACATGTTGGAGCATCTTCTGGGTATATGCTCAGGAGTTGTATAGCTGGGTCCTCTGGTACTAAGGAACCAATGTTCTGAGGAACCACCAGACTGATTCTGCCAGCTTGCATTCCCACCAGCAATGGAGGAGTGTTCCTCTTTCTCCACATCCTCACCAGCATCTGCTGTCACCTGAATTTTTTATCCTAGCCACTCTGAATGGTGTGAGGTGGAATCTCAGGATTGTTTTGATTTGCATTTCCCTGATGACTAAGAAACATTCACTAAGAAACGTTTGTTTCTTTAGGTGTTTCTGAGCTCTTCGAGTTTCCTCAGTTGAGAATTCTCTGTTTAGCTCTGTCCCCCATTTTTAAATAGGGTTATTTGGTTCTCTGGAATCTACCTTCTTGAGTTCTTTGTATATACTGGATATTAGCCCTCTACTGGATGTTGTAGGTAAAGATCTTTTCCCAATCTGTTGGTTGCCTTTTGACCTATTGACAGTGTCCTTTGTTTTTCAGAAGCTTTGCAATTTTATAAGGTCCCATTTGTCAATTCTTGATCTTAGTAAGTCACTGGTGTTCTGTTCAGGAACTTTTCCCCTGTGCCCATGTGCTCAAGGCTCTTCCCCACTTTCTCTTCTATTAGATTCAGTGTATCTGGTTTTACATGAAGGTCCTTGATCCACTTGAACTTGAACTTTGTACAGGGAGATAGGAATGGATCAATTTGTATTCTTCTACATGCTTATCCCCAGTTGAACCAGCACCATCTGTTGAAAATACTGGTTTTTCCAATGGATAGTTTTAGCTCCTTTGTCAAAGATCAAATGACAATAGGTATGTGGATTCATTTCTTCAATTCTATTCCATTGATCTACTTGTCTGTCACTGTAACAATACCATGCAGTTTTTATCACTATTGCTCTGTAGTACAGCTTGAGGTCAGGGATGGTGATTCCCCCAGAAGTTCGTTTATTGTTAAGAATAATTTTCACTATCCTAGGTTTTTTGTTATTCCAGGTGAATCTGAGAATTGCTCTTTCTAACTCTATAAGAATTAATTTGGAATTTTGATGGGGATTACACTGAATCTGTATATTGCTTTTGGTAAGATGGCCATTTTTACTATATTAATCCTGCCAATTCATAAGCATGGGAGATATTTCCATCTTCTGAGGTCTTCTTCGATTTCTTTCTTCAGAGACTTGAAGTTCTTGTCATACAGATCTTTAACTTGTTTGGTTAGAGTCACATCAAGATACTTTATATTGTTTGTGACTATTGTGAAGGGTGTCGTTTCCCTAATTTGTCAGTCTGTTTATCCTTTGAGTATAGAAAGGCTACTGATTTGTTTGAGTTAATTTTATATCCAGCCACTTTGCTGAAGTTGTTTATCAGCTGTAGGAGTTCTCTGGTGGAGTTTTGGGGTCAGTTAAATATACTATTATATCACCTGCAAATAGTGATTTTTTGTTGTTGTTGTGTTTTTCCAGACAGGGTTTCTCTGTATAGTCCTGGCTGTCCTGGAACTCACTCTGTAGACCTGGCTGGCCTTGAAGTCAGAAATCCATCTGTCTCTGCCTCCCAAGTGCTGGGATTAAAGGCGTGGGCCACCACCTCCCGGCAAACAGTGATATTTTCACTTCTTCCTTTCCAATTTGTATTCCTTTGACCTCCTTTGTTGTCTAATTTCTCTAGCTAGAACTTCAAGTACTATATTGAATAGATAGGGGGAGAGAGGACAGCCTTATCTAGTCCCTGATTTTAGTGGGATTGCTTCAAGTTTCTCTCCATTTAGATTGATGTTGGCTACTGGTTTGCTGTATAGTGCTTTTACTATGTTTAGGTATGGGCCTTGAATTCCTGATCTTTCCAAGACTTTTATCATGAAGGGATGTTGAATTTTGTCAAATGCTTTTACAACATCTAATGAAAAGATCATGTGGTTCTTTTTTTCTTTGAGTTTGTTTATGTAGTGGATTCCATTGATGGATTTCCATATATTGAGGCATCCCTGGGATGAAGCCTTGAAATAATCCCATGCCTCCTATCAGGTAACTATGAATTAAAGCTGGTCTTCAACAGCAACAAAAACTACAGAAGGCCCACATATACATGGAAGCTGAACAATGCTCTATTCAATGATAGCTTGGTCAAGGAAGACATAAAGAAATTAAAGAATTTTATAATTTAATGAAAATGAAGGTACAACATACCCAAAACTTATGGGACACAATGAAAGCAATGCTAAGAGGAAAACTCATAGCTCTGAGTGCCTCCAAAAAGAAACTGGAGAGAGCATACACTAGCAGCTTAACATCACACCTGAAAGCTCTAGAACAAAAAGAAGCAAATATACCCAAAAGGAGTAGACTACAGGAAATAATCAAACTCAGGGCTAAAATCAACCAAGTAGAAACAAAAAGAACTATACAAAGAATCAACCAAACCAGGATCTGGTTCTTTGAGAAAATCAACAAGATAGATAAACTCTTAGCCAGACTAACCAGAGGGCAAAGAGACTGTACCCAATTCAATAAAATTAGAAATGACAAGGGAGACATAACAACAGAAACTGAGGAAATTAAAAAAATCATCAGATCCTACTACAAAAGCCTATACTTAACACAAATGGAAAATCTGGATGAAATGGACAATTTTCTAGACAGATACAAAATACCAAAGTTAAACCAGGACCAGATAAACCATCTAAACAGTCCCATAACCCCTAAAGAAATAGAAACAGTCATCAAAAGTCTCCCAACCAAACAAAGCCCAAGTCCATATGGGTCCAGTGCAGAATTCTATCAGACTTTCAAAGACCACCTAATACCAATACTATTCAAATTATTCCACAAAATAGAAACAGAAGGAACACTACCCAATTCATTCTATGAAGCCACAATTACGCTGACACCTAAACCACACAAAAACCTAACAAAGAGAACTTCAGACCATTTTCCCTTATGAATACTGATGCAAAAATACTTAATAAAATGCTTGGCAACTGAATCCAAAAAAACATATCAACAATCACTCACCATGATCAAGTAGGCTGTCCTGACTTTTAAAGTGGGTAAGTGGAAGACTTAGGCACAAGTGACTTCTTTGGGACAGGATTCTTTTTCTCATCAGAATAAATGAACAACACCACTGACTTTGTCTTGTTTCTGCCTATCTCCTGTACAGATTCCTGTGCAGATTTTTGTTCTCAAAAGAATTATGTATTAACTCTGAAGTTTT
>NW_022196913.1:74796026-74797594 GCF_008632895.1 Mastomys coucha | reverse complement strand
TTCAATTTGGGAAAACTTGGGAAAATTTTAGAGGGGGAAATAAATTTGTTACTAACATAAAATGTCAAAGCACTTTCTTGGTTAAAGATAGTTTCAAGAGATTGGAGAAAGAGAGCTCAGTGGTTAGCACCTGCTTTTCTTCCAGAGGTCATGAGTTCAGTCACAATACTGACATCAGGCAGATTACAAGTATCTGAAATTTCAGCTCCAAGAGATGTGATGTCTTTGGCCTCTGGAGGTACCAGTGTTTAAACTTATATCTTGCATACATATAGTTAAAAATAAAAAACACAAACCCTAAAATACTTAAAACAAGACATTTTAAAGTTTTGTTCTTGTTTAATCAATATTGAATTCTTTTTTCTTTTTTTTTCTTTTTGGTTTTTCAAGACTGGGTTTCTCTGTGTAGCCCTGGCTGTCCTGGAACTCACTCTGTAGACCAGGCTGGCCTTGAACTTAGAAATCTGACTGCCTCTGCCTCCCAAGTAATATTGAATTCTTGTTTTTTTATTAATATGATGTGTATAACAGTCAGCCAAGCAGGATTAAAATAGTAAGGATGGCCATTTTGCCGAAAGCAATCTATAGATTCAATGCAATCACCATCAAAATTTCAACCCAATTCTTCACAGACTTAGAAAGAGCAACTGCAAATTCATCTGGAATAACAAAACACCCAGGATAGCCAAAACTATTCTCAACAATAAAGGAACCTCTGGTGGAATCACCATCCCAGATCTTAAGCTATACTACAAGCAATTGTGATAAAAATTGCATGGTATTGGTACAATGACAGGCAGGTAGATCAATGGAAAAGAACTAAAGACCCAGAAATGAACTGACATACATATGGTCACTTGATCTTTGACAAAGGAGCTAAAACCATTCAGTGGAAAAAAGACAGCATTTTCAACAAATGGTGGCTCAACTGGCAGTTAGCATGTAGAAGAATGCAAATCAATCCATTCCTATCTCCTTGTACAAAGTTCAAGTCCAAGTGGATCAAGGACCTCCACATAAAACCAGATAAACTGAAACTAATAGAAAAGAAAGTGGGGAAGAACCTTGAGCACATAGGCCCAGGGGAAAATTTCCTGAACAGAACACCAATAGCTTATGCTCTAAGATCAAGAATTGACAAATGGGACCTCATAAAGAGCACTGATTGCTCGTCCAGAGGTCATGAGTTCAATTCCCAACAACCACATGGTTGCTCACAACCATAAAAGAAAAGAATTCCCAACTGTCGAATACCAAATGGCTGAGAAGCACCTAAAGAAATGTTCAGCATCCTTAGTTACCAGGGAAATGCAAATCAAAACAACCCTGAGATTCCACCTCACATGAGTCAGAATGGTAGGATAAAAAACTCAAGTGACAGCAGATGCTGGAAAGGTTGTGGAGAAAGAGGAATACTCCTTCATTGCTGATGGGATTGCAAGCTGGTACAACCACTCTGCAAATCAGTTTGGCAGTTCCTCAGTAAATTGGACATAGTAGTACCAGAGGACCCAGCCATACCACTCCTGGGCATATACCCAGAAGATGCTCCAACATGTAATAAGGAC